>NW_008236979.1:263899-273971 GCF_000691975.1 Corvus brachyrhynchos | reverse complement strand
CACTTAGAACATCAGTATCTATCAGTCTATTGATCTATCTATATTTACCTCAAAAACTGAAAGTAGAAACTGATGTATGGAGGCCATTTGCCATCCTCAGATGGTGGCTGTGAATTTAGGTCAATTCTGAGTGTAAGTACTAAGGCTGTCAGATCTTAAATATGACTTAGCCGCTGGCAGAACGCGTCGAGGCAGGTACGTCTGAACAGAGAGCCCCACAAACAAGCCCCCCTCGTCCTCAGGCACAACTGCTGGTGGACCTGGGGCAAAAGTCACACTGGCATTCATAGAACCATGGTATGTGAGGCTGGGAATTACCTATAAGATCATCAACCCAGCACTGCCACACCAATCACTAAGCTGTGTCCTCAAGTGCCGCTTCCAATGGGATTTTAAATCCCTCCAGGGATGGTGACTCCACCACTGCCCTGGGCAGCCTGTTCAAGTGGTTGACAACCCTTTCAGCGAAGAAATTGTGCCTAATATCCCGTGTAAACCTCCACCGCTGCAACTTGAGGCCATTCCCTGTCGTCCTGTGAATTGTTACTGGGTAGAAGAGCCCGACCCCCATCTGGCTACACCCTCCTGTCAGGGACTTGTAGAGAGCGATCAGGTCCCTCCTGAGCCTCGTTGTCTCCGTGCTCAGCACCTCCAGCTCCCTCACCACTCCTCCTCAGACTGCAGCCCCTTTCCCAGCCCGTTCCCGTCTCTCCAGCCCTCCGGGTCCCTCTCGCAGGGCCCGGCCCGGGGCGGTGCCCGCTGCTGGCGGGGGCGGGCGCTGCGCTGGAGCGGTCCCCGTGTCCCCCCGGGAGCGCTCGGCCGTCCCGGACTGGGATGCTCCCACAGAGAGCTGACCGGAGCCGTGCCCTGCCTGGGAAAGGGAAAGGGAAAGGGAAAGGGAAAGGGAAAGGAAAAGGGAAAGGGAAAGGAAAAGGAAAAGGGAAAGGGAAAGGAAAAGGGAAAGGAAAAGGGGAGGTTCAGCGCTCCCCGGCGCTCCAGGCAGTGCCCCGGCCCCGGAGCCTCCCGCTCCGTTCCCCTTCAGCCATCACCGCTCATGTTCTCTGCGCCCAGAACTGCAGCCAGAAGGGTCGCAGCTTTTCGTTGCCGTTCATCTCGCGCACCCCTCTTTTGTGGAACCTCTTGTTCTTCTCTTGTAATCGATTCCTTTTTCACCTGCAATTTTCCCATCGTCTCCAAATTCACTCATAGTTTCCTTTGTGGCCTCATACAAAATGTTATTGCTAAACTGCATGTACTGAATTTTCCTCACCTAAAATTAATTTTCCAAAAGAATACAGGGCTAGAGTCTATTTTTTATAAACTTTTTTCAAAAAGATTCTGCATTTAGATCCGAAACCAGGGTTTAGAATTGCTTGGATCTCTGTTTTCTGTTAAGAATAACCACAGTTAGGATGTTTCTTCTTTCATATTCTTATGATACATCTCATACTGAATAGATTATTAATGGGGGAGATTCAAGGTAGTTAGGGATTTTGATGTGCTAGTCCTTTCATTGTTCTAAGATCACTGAGTTCTTCTAGTTTGGGTGCATGCATTGAATGTAATGTGCCCTGGTTGGTGGGAGTTTCCCATTTTGTAGCTGTGTCCTGCTCAGAGCTTTTCCTGTGTTGCCTGTGTGTTCAGCAGTGGATATCAGTGACAACTGACGTGAAGGATTCATGTGGATATGGGACTGCACACACTGACCTCTCAGAGTGTTGTACCAAACTTTCTGAGCCCTCTTTGCTGGTTCTCTCTGATTACTCTGAACAGCCATTCAGGGTGAGTGTTTACCAGGGTAAGGTGTGGAGCCTGCCCACATCACTGCAGAAAGCTTTTGCATTGAATCTCAGCCTCCTCTGTGTCAATCTGCAACGTTTTTGGATCTCTGGATATCTGTAGGTACTGGTTCACCAGGTTTGAACTTGTGTCACTAAATAGTTGCAGTCCTATGGTTGTATTTTCACTCAGTTTAATCACCCTGCTTTCATGCTGTTCTTGTGTGTAATCACTGCACCCCTTGGTAACAAAATAATGTCTTTTGTGGCTTGTTTGTAGATACTGATTTGATTGGCAGTAGCCATCCCCAAACTCCTGCTAATTTTCCGTTCCTAGCTATAAAATGGCTTTGAGTGATAGAAAGGTGAGGTGATGGCCACTGTCAGACATTCTTGTGTCCAGAGGAACTTGCTGCCTGTGATTCAGTTTCTGAAGTCTTTTGGAGCTGTATCTACAAGTGGCCTAGCCCTGGAGCAGGTAAGCTTTGGTCTTTTTTGACTCCAGACATCACAGGATTTTAATTGCTCTGTGTGAGCTCCTTTGAGCACCTCTGTTCTTCCAGCTGATGTCTCTGGAATTACAGGCTTCACCTGTAAAAGAAACAGGCAAGTCAGTTCTAGCAATAGGCTGATTTTATTTCACAGTGTAGTAGATATAAGCAAGAACTTTCGGCTCTACAGATCTCTGCACAGTTTTTCACAAATTCAGTTTAGTCTTGGAGTGGGGAATCCACATCCCAGCTATTTCTTCAGCACTGTGCTTTTCTTTGACTCTCCCAACTCATTTAATCCCTTTTCCTTTCCCTTGGTGAAGAGGGTCAGTGTCCCAGCATAGGAGTCATTTTCTACAGCATCTGTGTTTCTTCCCAGTTAACACTGAGGTGTCAAGGGTGAGTGTCTGCCTGCCTGGGCTGGGCTGGTGCCCTCACCCTTCCCCTCTGTTATGAAATTGCTCACGATTCCAGCGGAGAGAGTAAGGAAGCTGCAATGGAAATTAAACACTGATACTTTGCTGGACTTCCCTATCCTTTACCCATTGAGTTAGGCTTTCCTTTGCTGAAATTGTTCTGAGATACCAGATAGTGACATACTGAAGCAATAGGATGGGGAGGGTATCAAAGTACTCGTGTCTCTGTTGCTACAGTGGTATTTTTTTTCCTTGTTATATTTCCTTTTTCCTGTTACTATTCTTTGGTGTAATAAAAGCAGAAGAGAAAAAAAGTCAGAGTTTCAATAAATAATTTATAACAGTTACAGGAGTTCTAAGTGCATCCTGTTTCTATGCTTGTGGCAGAGAATAGTGTGAGAGGGCTGGTTAAAATCACTTATATTGCTTTTCCTGTTGTCAGTGTGAGTTGGTGGCCTGCTGAGATCCTTCTTCCTGTGCCCTCAGTTCTGTGTTAACAGGAGAGAAACAAGCAGTATTTTTTTGGATCTCTTGGTTTGGTTAAACACTCTGGCATGGATGGTATCCCTTTGCTCTGTCGTGCAGCCATTTAACAGTAAATTGTTCTTTCATTCCTCTCAGCAGTGCAGTCTGGAAACCTCCAACTGATTTGTTCTATTTTCCTGCCAGTGCACAATTTCAGTGGCAGTAAGGGAGCAGGTCCCTTTTTGTTTTGGGTAGAGGAATTTAAACTGCAAGACAGTTTCACAGCAATATGTTACATAATACTGCGCAAAGTGAAAAGTAATTAATGTGGAGGTGGAAAAGATACCCTTACTACTCAGTGCAAAGCTGGGTTGCCTTTCTGACGAAGATAGTTACCTCCTACCTCTTCATTTCCATGAGAGGCTCTCTCAGAATACCAACAATAAGAAAAAAGTAATTGGAAAATTGTCTCTAATCTTTAGCAGAATCTGGCAATACAAGCAAAAGATTGAAGCTACGTTATTCTGTCATCTCAGCTGCTTGATGTTTGGAAAGAGTAAGGAAATAAACAAGTGAGAAAATACCCAATACCCCCTCCTCAAAGCTGCAGAATTCTGCATTTTTCCTAAGACCAGCCACATTCTCATCTCATGCTGCACTGGAGAAAATTTGACATAGCCTTGTGAAACTAATGAATTTTTCCAGTATGTCTAAAATATCAGTGTTAGAGTTTATGGAACATCAGTCCATCTATCTGCAGTTACTACTGAGTTACTGTTATTACTGAAGGGTAAAAGAGATGAAACTCTGCTGAAGATGTTTCCTGCCCAAGAAGTTTCAGGACTGCTTAATTTTCTCTGTTACACACTTTCTTAAGCAGCCTTTCATACAGATTTGGTTTGAAGTCATCTCAGGTTATATGAGGGTATAACAACAAGAACAGAGTCTGGCTAAACCTCCTAACTGATGCTGATCTGACTTAGACAATGTATAATCATAGATTAAAAATACTCTCAGCTTGGTTACATCCTAAGAATACTCTTCAAAGTTCTTAGCAGCTGTTACTAGAATTAGTTTACTATTGCCTAGGCGGTGCAGTAGATAGACTAAGCTGAAAATATAAAAACTAGGATTCTTTTTTTCTCTTAAATATTCATCATGACTTGAATACTCTGTGTTCAGATTAATATCTTTCAAGTCCTTTCTTCTTAGGCTGCTTAGAAGGACCAAAGTTCCAGGTGAAAGGGAATAGGGAATATGACATACAAAAAGTGCTGTTCATTTCTATTGGTTGGTGGTACATATTTTCCTGGAATATTTTGCAGTTCCAATTCCTGTGACTCAAACCAGAGAGTTCAGAAAAGGCAGGCTAACATGATCTGTGCTGGAAACCCATGATGCAATCTTAAACCCCCTGGGATTATTGTCTTAGGCACCATTCTTCATCCTCTTTCTGTGTCATATCAGTTGCTAAAATTATAAATGGTATAGGTGAGATAGATAAGTAGCACCTATTTTTTTCCTCTTAAAATTATCAGGGCACTCAGTTAAATACAAATAATGGGAAACCTGTAGAAGGGAAAATAAGAGTGCTCGGTTAGACTTTTAAACTCCTTGCAACATGCTTTTGATGAAATCACTAAATTAATGAAGTGAATGAAGAAATTGAGTTTGTGACACTAATCCATCCAAATTCCTAGTTCTAGTGAAATTAGAAAATTATTGGTTCTGATGTCCTGTATATAAGGTGAGAGGGTTATGCTTACTCACTATCCTGAGACCATTGTAAGACTGAGGAAAGTAAGGGAAGGTGCTCTACCTAGATATGGTATTGCACCACATATATGTAGGTTTTTTAAAATTAAAGCAGTATGTCCTAGCAAACAGATTTTTGATTCCTGCACCATTACCAGCCTTGGGTATGGCACCTCAGCTTCTAGGACTGTCCAAACCTGAGGTGCATTTCTTTCTGAAATAAACACCAGTCCATAATCTCCCCTTGGGTAGTCTTCAAATCAGCTTTCTTTGTGGAACCCTGAAAACTATGTAACTGTCTGTGTCATCAGGAATGCTGTCCTAGGAGTTTGCTTTTCTGCAGAAACACTTGTGGTGTCCTGTTAAAAATTAAAAGCATTATCATTAGAGAATATTAACATCAGTGCAGTGTTTTTTGGTCTGAAGAATTCTGTACATCTCTTGCTGTTCTTCCTAAAGTTGGAGGCTTTCCTTTTCATTGTAAGAACTTACTGTAAAATCCAGAAAGGCTAAACATTATGTATTTATATAATATTTACATTTATAAAACAGCATTTTTCTTCTTTTATTGTTCCCCTAACACCAAATTAGTGTACATGGTTTGGAAATGTCATTTACACAATTTTTGCCTTATAACACATCTTTTAAGATATCATTCTTTTCACAGGCATGCATTCCAAACACAAATCCAATTCACTGCTAGGCATCCTATAATCCTCTCATTCACCAGCCCTCTAAATTCACTAAAATAAACTGCATTTTATGGAAGTCTCTGTGAAAAAAAAAAATCCCTGTAGTATACAGTAAGAGCAGATGATGGCCATCATGTTAATCACCTCTAGAACACATTGCTCAGTCTGTGGTTTTGGGGTATTCCAAAGGAACAGCAGCATTGATTTTGTTACCATCTTCCAAGTACATTCACCCTTTGCCTGTGGAAAAGATAGTTCTGTTTGCAGAGCACAGACATTTTGTGGACATGCCTGCACATGTGGGTGGACATGAATGTGGCATCCCTGGCATGAGGCCCCGAGTGGCTAAATGTGCTGTGACTGCAGCTGCCACTGCCTTGTGTGCAGGGGCTGGCAGAGTGTTGGTCTAGCAAGTGCCCAGGAATGGGATGCACAGGGCACTTGCTGGAGGTCTGAAGTGTCTTGGCAGTGTGAATTCTTCAGTCCCCTCCTGTCTCTCATTTCTGTTTAGGTGTTCTGGGCTACATGAGACCTTTAACTTGTATTGCCTGCATTCTTTTAGTAGGGTTTAAAATTTTTCCATGTAGGGTTTCTAAGCTTGCAAACATCATGAAGAATAACTGTGAGCAGAGAAGAGGAAAATGCAAAGTGTGTTTCATTTACTTATATGTTCTTCTAGAGGTTAAATCTTCATGGAATTCTCTTGTGTGAAACAATTTTGGAAACTTCCTTTAGCTGTTGATCTGTACATATGATAATGTCTGTGTCAAATAATTGATGTTGACAATACTAGAAGTGAAATGAACAGGCAACAATGTGAACAATGTTGGCTTGCCTTTGATTTTGAAAGTAATTTTAATTACACAAATTAATTTAATTAATACTATTATTCTTTTATTACTACTATTTATTACTATTTATCTAAGGGGCCTCAAATTACAGGCATGTAGAGCAAGAATACATTTTCTGTAACCTCTTATTGACCTTTGTCTGATAGAAGGGAGAAGAGTGTTCTTTTCTGGAGTATTTCTGATGCATAACTATTTATATATTCTTTTCAATTCTCTTCCCTAAATACTGTCCAGTGTTCTGATTGATTTTTTTTAAATTTACTTTTATATATAAACCATAAGTACAGCTTGCCATACTGCTCTAGCCCAGGGAGAGCTGCCTGTAGTAGCAGTAGCATCTTTGCCAAGAGATGACTTCCCTGCTAGCAAAATATTTGTAAGATTTGGGACACTTTACAAATAATTAGTGAAGTTTGTAATGCTCTCTGGGATTCAGTGGAGTGAAAGAGTATAAACATTACATCTGCCATTTGCATCTGCTTCTTCTCATTGCAGTCTGTTTCTAAGTTTGCAGCTTCTAAGTAGAAGCTTCATGAGACCTGGTACCATGGTAGACACACCTCACTACAAGTAGCTGCAGTTGTTCTCTAAAATATACAGTACATTAGGTGATCAATAATATCTGATGTGTTCCTATTTTTAAAAATATTGAGATTCTGTTTTCCTAAACCATTGTGTTATATTTCATATTCAAATGAGAGTAAGAAGCTTACCTTCTTTATTTTTGCAGCTGCATGCAAATGAATAGCATTTCCTTTAGTAGTTATAAAAGGGATTTGGCAAAAGGCAGACTGTACAGAAGCTGCATGGTTAGGTGGTAGATGAGACTGACATTAGGAAGATATTTTATCTTTTGAAAGTGTTTTTTTTGTTTTAGATCTTGCATCACTTCTGCCCTCTTTATTTTATGCTTCTGAGTAATCATCAAAGTCATACCTGAAAGAGGCCCAGACTTTTCTAGATTCTTTGCAGCAAGGACTCCATAGCCCTACAAATTAAAAAAACAACAACAACTTGCTTATTTAAAAGAGAGTAATCTTCATGCAGTATTTTTTTAAATGGAAGATTTACTGCAGAAAATCTTCTTTTCCATTTTGAAAGTTCAAAAGCCTGAGAGTTACAGGAATGATGTGTTTAATAATTTAATCTTTTTGTTTTGAAACCTATAAAGTGTTACTGCCATTTAAAAATCAAACAGAAAGAGTAGACATCTGTGTTTTGCTACACAATTAAGTTTTTAAAAATGGTAGAAGAAGCCAAGGTAAAACTTTACAATTTTTATAGGAGAAAGAGGTGGTAAATAGGCAAGTTGATGGGGTCAGCTAAGAAACAGAAAACCAGAAGGATTTAGGAGAATTCCCCTGCTCTCAGCTGTCAGGTAAAATTGGGCAGATAGTCCTTATGAGGCTTTGTGTGTGTAGTGCCTAATGTTATTTTATCATGTCTGGAAAACTCACCTGATGAGCGAAGATTTACAAGTCTAATGCCAGATTTATAAGACTTTACTTTCTGCTGTTATAATTCCCTTGCTGTTGCCCTGCAGAGTTCCCAGGATGCCTGTAACAGGGAGGAGGATTAGATGGTTGTTAGCATCACTTTTCTTCCATTCACAACTAACTTACCATCGTTGATGGCTCTGACTTCTCTCTCATTTTAAAAATTGTGTCTTTTAATTAGAAGAAATGCAACTTGCTTTAATCCACTGCTACTGAAGCACGTAGCTGCCATCAAGTACGTGGCTCTGATATGTGTATAATAGTACAGCATGGGGCTGGGACAATATGGATAAGCCTGTGTCTATTTTCTCCAGAGATTTTAGGGTATTTCTCAGGATTTAGATTATACTACTGAAAGCTGGTTTAAACAAATTTGGGTACTCTGGTAATTGGACCCTTCAGTGACAGTGCTATATGAAGTTGTAAGGGAGTAGAGTGGCATTTTACAAATGAAAAAGATGGAGTACTGAAGTGTTTAAGTAAATACTCTCAAATTATTTTTCTGTCCAAATGTGAGGCTTTTATCTTGAGTGTTGATTTAACAGGAATGGAATGGTGAGGGTGAGTCCTTTCTGTTCCTTAAAAAAGACTTTGAAAAATATTTGGCTAATTTTTTTAGGGTACCTAGTAAATTTGAGTACTGTATTTTTTGGGTGCAAATTTCAGATAGTTAGAATTTGGTTTTTGAGAGATTACACAGAGACCGTCTTTAATCAGATAAAGCAAGAGATTCAGTTATTTGCCTGGTAATTCTGTTTTCCATTTCTGTTGCTGTCCCTGTCTTGTTCCTTTACCACACTGCCTTGTCTGTTTTGAGCAGTATCATGAAGAGCCTCAGAAATGTGAATATGGTGTTTGACTCGGTGAGCTTTCTAGGCACACTTCTCATCCAGTCCTGTAAAAAGGTTGATTTACAGAAAAAGCAGTTTAAACCAAATACTTTAAAGAGGTATGGACTATGTATCTGTTCTGGTCAGTCTTTGACACTGTGCCATAATTATGCCTCTCCTGATGGGAGTGATCTTTCAAAGTCCTTGCCAGGAGTTCGAGAGACAAAGGGGACTCTCAGCCTTCGCTGCTTCCAGATAGTTGTTTATGAGGTCTTATCAGAGAAACAGAGTCACTAGTGTGACCCAGACATAGCACAAAGCAGAAGAATGCAGGAGAAAGCAGAATTATCAAGATTACATCGCCTTTTTAAAGGTAAATCAACCAATGGTTGCTAAAAACGTATATTATTTTTACTTTTCTACCAATTATTTAGTAACACAGCCAGGAACTGCGGAATTCTTTGTCCAATCATCCCAAACTACTTTTATGGCAGAATATGGAGTAGTAGCAGAAGAAGAAGAAGAAGGTTTGGAGAAAACAACAATCCTCCATTTTTATGTTTTTGCTTTTATCTATTTACTACATTAACAAACCCAAAACCTCTAAAATTTTCAACCTGTGACAATCTTACAAAGTAGTCTATCACCTAATTTACACCAGTGTAGTTTCTAATTCTTCTCTAAGAGTAGGCAGTTTTTTCCAAGGACAGAGGTCAAAACCAGTCTTGTTCAGGGGGGTGAATCCTTCAAAACAGGCAGAGAAATATTCTCTGCACTCTGGGTTCCCACAAGCCTTTTTTATCTGAATAAATAATTCCTATTCAACTGAAACGGTCTCTCAGAAATATCCTAAAATGAATCTGTACCCTTGAGCAGGGTTCCTTATCAGCTTTACCTGAACACTTGCTGCCTGCTGATAAGGTGAAAGGAGGAGCACTGTCACATGTCTTTTCCTTAATGTAGATGTACCCCACCACCTCCCTTTTTTCCAGTGAAGGTGATAAGTATGTGCTTAGAAGAGCTTTTAGAGTTTGAGACTTCTAGCAAATTACTGATGGAACAGAGTAGAAGAAAATAAAACTGTTTTCTCTTGAGGCCCCATGGTGACAAATAGCATTTTACTTTCCCCAGGCTTGCTTCTTTGCTTCCTTGTTTAGTCTTTTCAAGAGGAGAAAGTTATGGTAAAGTAGTGGTGTACCAAAGCCAGTCAGTCTGGAAGCAGCACTTGTAACAAGTGTTTGCTTGCCCATTGACAATGTAGAAACACACACTTATGTACAGGAATAAACAGATGTGGT
>NW_008236979.1:237641-263806 GCF_000691975.1 Corvus brachyrhynchos | reverse complement strand
GAAGACATAAAATTCACTCCATTACGCAGAATATATTACTTTTAGCTTTTTGTTTCCAGCTCTCATCAGGGAAGTTCTGTGAGGAAGGAATATGACAGATTCTTGGCCTATCAATTATATTGGCATTGGATATTTGTCAATTATACATTGCAGTGCAGCAGTGAGCTCCTTGGGAAGGTGCTGGTTGATACCATGTGAAATCAAGATTCTGACTGCATTGAAGTTCCTGAAACAATTTCAGAGATCCGAGATCAATTTATAATGCCTTAATTGTTTTTTGTCTTCATAATCCACATCTACCTGCTTGCTATATCTTTAGATGTATCAGTGAGTAAGTTACTTAATAGAGATAATAGGCTGGTTACTTAATTATGGTACTTTCCTCTTCTTGTCTCAGTGGTGCAAGAAGTTGTATCCCATGTAATAAACAGCTTCTAGTCTTAAGTGTTACAGTTTGCTTATACAGTTACTGCATTCACCAGTTCGTTTCCTGTTGTTTTTTTACAATTTTACTGGTAGAAGCCGTCCCACACAAGGCTGCCTTCCTTGAGCCTGTCTTCATTAGGCTGTGGACTTGGAAGTAGAACACTCAGAAAACTGACAGGTCACCTCTGTTTTTACACCTCTTCAACTCTGCTTTTTCTCCCTGGTCTGTCTTCAGGTTTTTTTGTCTTGAAGAGGATAGGAGTACAGACATGTTTCTGAAAGTCAGTATTGGACCTCTTTCCATTCTATTACAAAACGTAGATGGACAGTAAAACAAAGCGAAAAAGTTGTTCACAGTTAAAAGTAATTCTTTTAATCACAGGATGAAGTTCACAGGCTTCAGATAATCTGCTGTGCTCTCAGAGTCTAGATTTGCCTCTGGCAATACTGTGTTGGCAAGTCCTATCCAACAGTCTGAATGTGGAACCCCTCCTGCTCACCAAAGTGGGAGTTCTGTGTGTCAGGACTTTGTGCCAGCCTACTTCATAGTCCTCTAAAGGTTGTAAAGTTCTTTGAATTGTTTGGGACAAATGGTGTTATATGCATAATGCAGAGGACAGTGTGGATGGCTGGCATGTATTCTGTAAGGCAGCATAAAGTCTGGTCTGTTCCTCTTCCATCTCCTGCATGAGTGTTACATAAGAGCTTTCAGGAAACCTACAATTAAAGAAGACAAAGCACTTTAAGTATTTATAGGTTTTTGTCAGTCTTAGTGTTAGACCTAAGGCAACTAGAAACAACCATTATTTTCCAGTGCACATTCATTTTAACATTTTTTCATGGTGTGCCCAAGATTCTTCAAGAATTCTGACACAGGTGGGATTTGAGCTCAGACATCTTGGATGTCACTGCAGGCATTTCATTACCGCCTCCTCCTTGCTCTTTCCTGCTTCACTCCTGCTGCCTTTCTGCTTGTAGCTGTGTGCTGGTAATGTTGGCACTTCCACAACAACACGTAGTGAGCAATGCTAAAGACACAGAGAGAGAATCGTGGTAACCCCCTCCCCTCACACACCCTCCTCGTGCATGCATATTGCAAACCCATAGTAGCTGAATAGGTGGCAACACAGGGACAAACTCGCCTCGGTTTGTGCTGTTTCAGGTTTCACTGACAGTACAGCTCAGTCTCTGGAGTCCCAAAGGTTTATGCTCATCTGAATTTCAAAGTAACTGGTGAAGCCTTCAGTTAACACACTACCACTGGGCTGATTTTCTTTAGGAAGTCAATGTCACACTGGCTGGATCGGTGGAATGCTGCTCAGTTTCTCCAGTGCTCATTGCTTTAGGTACATAAGAGATAAATACAGAGTCTTGTCACATATGACAAAGCTCTTCCTCCAATTTGGCAAAAAGGTTGTCTGATTAATTCTGTTCATTTAGTAATGCAGTAAGAGAGTAGAAGGTGACTTAAAAATCGTGATCTTAGGGAAGATGTGACATTTGAGAAAGTGGGGAATACTTCTTACAGCTTGTTGTGGAAAATATTAGGAAGATGCTTGGCAAGCAGCATGAGTTTCTTTTCAGCTTGCTTCGCCTCCCATCTGTCTGACTTTGTTCCACTCTGCAAATGTAACTTCCTTGCATTGTCAACTCGTGAAAGGGTGTTTGAAGGAAATGGTTCATAAAAACTTCATTGAAGGTTTCAGGGGAAATGGCAAGAGCAGTAAATCTGTCAAAACAAGTTATTCCTGTCCACAAGTGAGGTAGTGGGCGACCCTGGTTATGAGGAAAAGCCTCAGTGCTCAGCGACTGCTACCAGATCCTTGAGCCTATTTCCAGCTCTGAAGACTTGTGTAAAATGCAGGGTGTTTTGGTTCATTGCTTTGAGCTCCTTCAGTAGTCTCTGTACATAGTCTGCACTTGAGGAGAAGCTGAGGGCTGTTGAGTGCAGCTCAAATCACAGTTGGCAGCATCCACAGCATTCCGGCGCGATTGCCTTTGGAGTGAGGCCCGACAGATGCGTCATTTGCTTCTGCTGCTTTTTCTGATGCGAGGGAGTGGGACCCTGGCACTCCTGGCACCCTGTGTTCCTCATTGTTCGCTGACCTCCAGCCATAACCTAACCTCAGGGGACTGGGGGTGGGAGAAAAGCTGCCCCTAGCTATTCCAAGGGGTGCTTTTCTGGAGTACACAAGGCTTTAAAGCTGCCAAATATTTGTGGGAAATACTACACTTTTCTGTACCGCTGTAATTGCAGATGGTACCTGGCTGTGCTGTCCCACGTGCATCAGTATAGTCACCAATACAAAAACAGCTCTCTGGCAATGGGATTTGGGGAACAGTGAGGTGGGATGACAGAAGGATTTGAAATATGACAGATTTACCAGTTGTTTGCTACTCCTGTCATTGGCCTGAGTCCTTCTGGGGGAGTTATATGTGCTCAGAACTTTTGTGGATGTCAGGGCCCTAGAGAAGAAGCTAAAATATATGAATGAAACAATGCAAGTGGTGTGTCCAGGCAATCAATGTCTATGTATCATTTTCAGATATTACTAGGATATTTTCCCTTTATCCAAAACAGTGAGTTTTACAGCCCACAGTTACTTTGGTGTTAGAAGCAAGAATGTAACAGCCTTATGTGGGAACATGTTATGTTACAGGGGGCTTAGTGTAATGACCAGGAAGATATTGCAGGAATGTTTGTTTCTTTCCATTTGTTCTCCAGCCTCATAGTTTGACACGGTCTGATGGAGAGACATAGGAACAATTAATCCAAATTAAATAAAGAAGTGAATTCAGAGTTAAAGGGCCTCTGATTGATCTTAATTTATTCTTGTAATGAGCTAACTGAAATTGATAAAGGTCACTCTTATTTATGAATGAGAGTGTCCACAAAAGGCTTTGAAGTAGTTTCTGTAATCCATTTCAGAAGTTAATTTGAATTAATTTTCTGAAATGTCTGCAGGCACAAAACCCATTACAGTCTGTGTGTAAAGACTGCCAGCATTCAAAAATAATTCTGCCTGTCTACATCCTCAGTGCCACGGTAGGTAATGATTGTGAAGAGGGACCCACTGCAGCATCCCAGTGGGCCATGTCCCCAGTGTCCAAGTTTCTCCTCTGTGGGAAACCATTGCCTCAAGCCTGCATCAGGGACTAAGGACTCATTCTAAATCTGGTACATTTTGCCTACCTCCTACTCCCAGTGCAGTAATTTACATTTGCTTTACCCTGGCTCTGATGTATGCCACCTTCACCCACAGCTGAGAGAGCAAGTCTTTAAACACTTTTTCCAACACTTAAGCCAGAATTATTCTGTGGTTCAGCTGCTGGGTGAGACTAATGCCAGGTTCCCCAAGGAACGAATGCACCACCTGGCCAGTGAGCTCCAGCTGTCTGGCTCTGTGCCTTGAGGGCCTCCTGTACTGCCAGATCTTGCCAGTTAGTCCCAGCGTGTAATTTTTTGTTGTTGCTGTTGTTCTTATTAGTGACTCAGCCAAGATTGTTTTAAAAAAAGCTGTGTCTCCCTTTAAATTCAGGAAGGCTGTAAAAAAGGAGGAAAGGATGAGTGCATGGGAACTGCTCTGAGCTGTTTGTTATGTTTGCTCTCTAAATTACAGCTTGAATACCACTCTTATGCTGTGCCTGTGCCACTCTGCCACATGGAAAAATTAAGAATATTCTGACAGGCTCCTTTCTCTGCTGGTTGAAGAAGGATTTTTGTTTGAACATCTCTTCAAATTCAGGGCCCTGTCATAGGGTATTTTTAAAGGCTTGTGCTGGTCACAGGCACTAATTCAGCATCATAGGAGATCTCTTTTAGAGCTGCCTGGAAAGGGCCTCTGCTTTTATGGGGTAGTTGCGAGGGATATGCAGAGGTGATTTTTTTTTTTTTTTTTTGGCTTCTCTGTTGCTAAGTGCACTGACTTCCCAAGAGTCTTAGTCCCTTGCTATTGAATCGATTGTTTCCACAATAGTACTGCCATGGATCTGAGAGATCTGAGGTCTGCTGCAATGAGATGGTGCATTAGGGTCACAACTAAAGAGCTGCTCTCTGTTGTCAGAGGCGCCACAAAGCCATCAAGTGCTCTGATACCTTGGTGCCTTGCTTGTGAAGCCAGGCTACGCCAGGCTAAAGGCTGAGCCCTTGCAGAGCTCTGTGTGGATGCTGTCCAGGAGCTGGAGTCAGTGCAGGCTGTGAAGCCGTTCCTGTGCCCGTGGTGCCCAGCTGTGGTGGCCAGCTGTCAGCAGCTGCTGTGTGCCAGCAGTGGGCCAGCCTGGCTCACGCCTCTCGTTTCCCAGAGTTCTCCTGGAGCATGGTAGGGCTTCTGGAGGTGATTCTCGTGCTGTTCTGAGGACACACAGATCTTCGCTCACGTGTTTGGAAGGCGGAGGCATTTGTCCCCAGTTCTGGAATAGATACCGTCACCAGGGAACACAGTGCTGTGTTCTAACCCCAGTGGGGCAACCAGGGACATAACCTGGAGGTCACTTGGACAGGCAACAATGCAAGTTTGTTTGTCAGTCTGTGGGTATTTGTCTGCAGAGACCTTACTGCTCCAGAGGGTAATGGGACTTACACAAGAAGTTTAAGTGAAAATTCATTTAAGGAAAGATTTGGAGCCATCCTCCCCTCAAGTAGATTTTTCCTTAAATAGAACTTCTTTATTCTGAGCTGCAAATAAGAGTTTCACTGCAGGCAGTTCTGAAATATTCATTTCAGCTTCTTTATTATTTAGTTCTAAGACAGGACAGTTAATTACCTCTCCAAGGCACTGGAGCTATTTAAAATATTTCCAAGGTATTCCCAACTTGTCTCCTGTCAGCTTGCCTTATGGTAGTTTTATTCATAATGTGTATTTAAATTTATGAGAAGATGCCTTCACATTTGGGTGTGTGTGTTTGTGTTGGAAAGGAGCATGTGCTCTGGTATGGCAGAATTGAGCAGGAAGCAGTCTCTTCTAGATATTCAGGATTTATCATCTGCTTTAACTGTATTATATGCTAGAAGTTTTTTATTTTTTAAACAACTTCAATGGGACAGAAACACTTAGGCTTTTTTTTCTCCTGATTTTGGTGTATCTTTACCCAAAAGAAACATCATTTGCATAGAAGAGCAGTGTTTTTAATTTCTGACAATGTAAAATGCATACTGGGCTGGAGGTACTGCTGATTATTTCCAGGATTAGATTTTTGATTTTCTTATGTGGTTATAATTGAAGAACAGTAAGAATGACTTCTGTGATGACCCAACTCATTTGTTTAGTTTGGAAGCTGCTTGTACTCTCAAATTTGCTAAATGTGACTTTTTGGAAAATGGGACTTCCATCCTAGATTTCCAGGAATTTGTGCTTTGCAAATTAATTAATGATCATAGTGAAGAGTATGTCTATGTTTGCTGACACAGATGACTAGGAAATGTGGGGGGGGTTTGGTATGGCCAGATCAGAGGGAGATTTTAAAAGACAGTTCTTAACATGTTCTGGTTCCTCTTAGAATAAAGTATGAGTGGCCTAGAGATGAGGAGAATGAAGTCTCATATCTTTGATATAAAATGACCTCTCTTAAGTGTGGAGTCCAAGACTATAGAACATTTAAGGGCTTTGATTTCTTTAGTTTTTGTTTTTATTCATTGTTAGATAACACCATAGTTTCTTATTATTTTAGTATTTTAGATTGATGAAAAAAGAATTGTAATAATAAATTTAGCCCAGATACCACCAGGATAATTTTCTTGCCAGGGTTTAAGTTTAAAAATAGCTTTTAATCTGAAGCTGAAAATAGTTCCAAGCTGGAAAAATTAGTGACAGTGTAATAAAGTTATCTGGAAACTGAGCTTCCGAGAATATGTGATCCATGTAAAGGTGTCTACATAAAAAGCACAGTTGCTCAGAGTGGAACAAAGGATTTATGTTTCCATTGCAGGTGTCTTTAAGGAATGTGTGATCCAGCCTTTCCCACTGCTGATGGCAGACAGGTACTCCAGGTGGAATTTATTTTGAACTGCCTGCTTTGGCAGCACAGCTGACCTTGAGTGCAGCTTCTGATCCCTTTAGTGCACATAAACAGCCTGCTAAAAGGCCAGCTATTTGTTGGGTGGGGTTTTTTTCACTTTTGATTTGTCATGGAGCAAATGTGAAACTCATGATAAAAATTAATAGAATTGGTGTGTGGGTGTCACCAGTGTACATAAACTGCTGACTAAGTGCTCAGTTAAATGCCATCTAAATTTCATTTGCTCATATTAATTTTTCTTCTTAATATTGTTCCAAGGGTTCTCAGAGGCTGAAGGGTAGAATTGTTTTCTGATTCATCTGGGATGGATGGCTGACTATAACAGTGCATTCTTTAAATGGAAAGAACAGACCACATCTTAGCTGCTTCTGTTCTTTGCAGGAGAGCAGATTAATTAATAACAGGAGAACGAGGTGTTAAAAGGCCTTGCTGGTATCCCTTCAGTGAATATAATAGGAAAAAGATGGACAGAAGGAGTAAGTTATTGTAGTAATACAGGGGACAGGGAGGAATTCTCAGCTGGTGACACAAGTGTAGATTGTTTCCATTTCTGCCTGGACTTTGGTGTGTAGCAGGGAGGCAGATGTGAGATGTGTGTTCACTATTCTCCCAGCCACTGCACAAAGAAATTGATATCACAGAGCATAATCATAGTCAAACTGGGGATTATGGACCAAATGGGTGGACTGCACAGTTTGTGGAAAACTGGTTAGACCTTCAGGCTTAAAGCATCAGTGTCCAGCTAACAGCCTGTGACAAGCAGGGTACTTAAGGGCATGATGCTGGAGCTGCTCTGTCCAACATTTTCATCAGTGGCCTCGGTGGTTGGGCAGAATGTCCCCTAAGCACGTTCACGTGTGACATCAGGTTGGGAGAAACAGTCAGGGCACTGCAGGAAGAGCAGGACTGCCGTTCTGAGGGACTTCAACAATCTGGAAGAATGGGCCAGCAAGGAATGTGTGATGGCAAAGACAGTGGCAGTCTTGCACATTGGATGTGGTTGCTGTTCTGGGAGCCGCTGGCCGGGTGGCATCTCTGCAGAAAAAGACTGGCAGATCCTGAGGGGCAGGAATGTGAGTCAACAGTGTGTCCTGGTGACACTGAAAGCTTGCTGCAGAGTAGAGTAAGATTTACAAGATTTGGCAGAACATAGCTGGCAGATAGGGGAAGTGATTGCTCCTCTATGTTCAGCACTGAGGACTTCCTCTGGAATAGTTTCCAATTTTTTTCCAGTTTTACACTCACCCTCCTGTGCAAAAAAGATGCTGACAAATGAGCAACTGCAGCAGAGTGCTGATTAGGGATCTGGAGCTTGGGACCTACAAGGAAAAGCTGAAGGCACTGGCTTTGTGTAGGCCTGGGGAAGAGAATGCTAAGGGCAGGTACAATTGATGGTTTCAACTACCAGAGTGGATCATGTTTTCTGTATAAACCCCTTCCCACACTCTCCTTGGGGCATAGTGGAAGGGTGGAAAACAGCAGTCACAAAGTGCACCAAGAGACATTCCAACTAAATAGAAGGAAATCTTTGTTCACAATGCATGTGTCCAAATCCTTGATAAGATTGCACAGAAAAGCTGTACAATCTCTGCAGATTTTCAGACATCGATGGAAAAAGGCCCTGAGCAACCTCATCAAGTTTTGGAACTAGCCCTGCTTTGGGCAGAAGCTTGAGCTAGAGACTTCCAGAGGTCCCTTCCAGCTGGATTTACACTGTGATTCTCTTTTGAGGCTCTAGGAATCTGATGACAGTAGACTGCTGAATGCAGGGGCTCCTGCCCTTCAGCAATCCGACCTGCACGCTGTGGTCTGCACTCAGTAGGCACAGGCTGTACTTTTTTTAGGCTGAAATCTTACCATTCTTGCTCATATCTTAAGTGACAGTAGGGCTATCAGTGGGCTGCTTGTAAAAGCAAGCACAAGCCATGAGGTAGGATCTCACATCACAGGAGTTTCAGCATTCACGTAAGCAATGATTCTCCTTCTCCATCCCCCTCCATTGCTCTTGCTTGTCAGGACTCTTCATTTTAATCTCTGTCCTCCTTGTGGTGAATGGTCTGACAAATGAGTGATGGTCCACATGAATTTCAATATTTTTGGTCTCTTGTCCCACGTGTAAGTCCTTGACAGATTTCTGCTTGCTGTAGCAGAAAATTTGGGCAGAATGGAATAAGGAGTTGCACTCAGATGAGCTCTCTGTGCTCCGAGTGTGTGGTTTATAATGCATGGGGCACTGAGAAACAGGAATAGCAATGTGGAATTGCTGCTTAGATATGGCAGGTAACAGCGGACATGGTTCTCATTTGCTGTCCTTTGAAGCACAGGTGCTAAATAAATAAATAGAACCACTGAGTCTGTGAGGAGTCCCTTGTGTGTTTTAACTAGAAGCAACTGCCATTGCCCTACTTCTAAAGAAAACATGCAGGTATAAAAGCCTGTGAATGTGAGTTAAAAGTAGAATAAATCTTCCTTTCTTCTGCCTTAACAACCTCTATCAGTTTTAATTCTGCTATCAGTTTTTTTAATCCTGCATATTTCTACTGTTTAACTTTACTGCTTATTTGTTAAATAACTGAGTGCAGATACTCCTGAGGTCTGTTACATTCACATTTCCCGTTTTCTCTGCTTACCCTAGCAAAATAGGAGGAACAACCAAAATAAACAAACAACACTGCCCCCCAACATTATTTACTCACTACTGATATTTCCACTGAGCCTATTAATGAGACATATGTTAAATTTATGGTTGTAAAAACTCCTTTTGTTTAGGTTTCTTTATCACCTTGCTTTAATCCCACTGAAAGAAAGAAATTTCTTAGTCTAGAGTCACATCTCATATGTAGAAATACCAGTGGTGGTAAAAATTTAATGAAAACATTTTTAACATAATCCAACAGGCTGAGATAAAAATTGCCTTGCAGCAAAGAAAAAAAAGTTATAAGGCATCATTTGAATTCTTCCAGTATTCTTATCTATTAACAGTGCTATATACTTAAAGCAAATGTAGGACTATAAAAACCTGTAACTGTTTGAGATGTTTCCCTTCTAGCACATTTTTGAGCCTTGGTCTTCAGATGTATTTGTGATCTATCTAAGCAATTCCAAGTTATTAAAGAGGCAACTTCTTTTTTCTGTTGGACTGTACTGTTCATTTGTTCTCATTTTTAATATTCCCGACATATTGCATCTGTACTTAAACCAAGCAAAAACTGTCTTGTGGATTCTAGCAATTGGTTGAAATTCAATTTTACCTAGAAAGAGACCTTTGTGTGCTTGGGGACTAAGAAGAAGGATTTTTGCTGTAAAGTTTGAGTTTACTGGGGTGTGAATGACTGTAGAGAAGAATTCTGATGCCTTCGTTGATGACAGGATAGTGATGGGTAGGTCTCTAAACAGGGATGCGTTGCTTTAGTTTAGTCAAGGAGAAATACACCTGTCAGGCCATACATCAAAAAAGTGTATGATACTTGTGAAGGGAGAAGAAAGAGCTGTTTTAAATAATGAATGAAGTTGTGACAAAAGAAGTTTATGAACACCCCATAAATAAATTTAGTATAGGAGCTAGAGGAAAGTTAAATCCCTACACCAGCTTTCCCATGGAACTTGTAAACGTTACATAGAATCATAGAGTCATTTATGTTGGAAAGGACATTTAAGATCATCAAGTCCAGCTGTTAATCCAGCACTGGCACATCCACCACTAAACCACATCCCGAGGTGCCACATCTACAGATCTGTTAAATACCTCCAGGGTCAGTGACTGCACCCTTTCCCTGGGCAGCCTGTTCCAGTGCTTGACAACTCTGTCAGTGGAGAACCTTTTCCTTATCTCCAGCTGAAACCTTCCCTGGCACAGCTTGAGGCCATTTCCTCTTGTCCTATTGTCTGTTACTTGGGAGAAGAGTCCAGTTCCTACCTCACTATACAACTTCTTACAGAAGCTGATCAAGTTAAGCTGGAACTCCATCAGGTTCTGTAGGGAGTTGTGGGATGTTACTGTCTATGGTTGCTGACAGACAGATGTGATACACTGGGAAGTTGCATCCATTCCTTCCCTCTTGGTATGACACTTTTCTTCTCAGTCCCACACCTCATTTTCTTACACAAAAGAACAGTGAACTCTTCACTTTAGAGATTACATTAGCATACTCTTTTCATTCTTGCAAAGGATGTAATGTCACAGAGACACCGTTAAGTTAAATAAACTTCCATTTTTAAGACTCCTGCCATGCCATGTGGGAGGCTGACTGCTGAGGATGGGCACAGTCTCAGGAACCCACAACACTGAGTACTGCTCACGCCCTGGTGTATCATGTCACAGCCTGAGGAGCCCCTGAGCTGACAGGTGTGGGTGATGTATTGTACTAAAAATCCTGACACAGATTATGCCGCCTTTGTTAAGGCTGAAGAAGAACATTTGCAATATTGACTTTTGCCTATCGCTGCTTATGCCGTGGGCTAGAAATGTCTACATTTTCACAGAGGATTTATAGAGAAAGCCGGCTTTACTTCCCTGTTTTTCTGCATCTCTTTGCAGAGCATAAACAGAACCCTGCCTCACTCTTAACAATATTCAGGGCATAAGAAAAGTTTTCACTGACATTAAAGAAAACAGTGGAGGCACTGTTTAAATTGTCTTTTTCAAAACTATCCTGTGCTCATAGTGGTGTATACTAAAAGAAGTCTTCAGCATTTCTGGTCTGGTTTAACTTGCTGTAGCAAATATTCACATGTGCAAAATACCTGTGGGAGCATCAGTAAGCTTTTTTTCATGGACAGTGCTTACAGACCTAGGCTTTATTTTAATGTAATAAAGACCAATTTTTTGTTGTCTGACGATCGTTACAGCTATTACTCATTGCGAATTAATCCCTCAGGCAGGCCTTTCATTTAGGTCTTAGCTGACTTCTTGAAAGGTTGAGTTCTCCTTGGAAAAAAATTAAGGATGTAAACATTATTCTGCCACTGACAGAATCTGGATAATTTTATTTTCCAGGAGGATTGTTTGGCAAGTGGATCACAGTTGCAGCTAACATGTATCAAAGTTAGGAGCATTCAAAAAAATCTGCACTCAACTTTTTAAAAGCAATTAATGAAACAACAGATCATTTCAGTCTTGTAGTAAATCATTTAGTAACTCCCTGAAGCTGAAGAAAAAAAGATGGCAGAAAATTAGGATTCAGATTGTGAGCTGATGTAAACTGATCCCTCCACTAACCTAATATTTTTCAAAAATAAAGGGGTTTGTTTTAGTATTAGGAAGCAAAATCAACTATAACTAGCTGAGGATCTGGCCCAAAGTTATTTATTGTAAAGATCTGTTAAATGCCAGCCTCTGATGTATTAAAAGTACCTGTTTAGGCTTCACACGCTTTCCTTCTGAAAGAAAAACCATTTGCTTAACCAACAAGATGCCAATAAAAAATAGAATTACAGAAAAGTTAATTAATGAGATAATTCTAATACATCCTGTTTTGTTTCTTGGCAACAGAAAGCGTGTGACAGTCGATTGTCTGCCAAATATTTTATCTTCATGTTATCCATTTGTGATCCGTTGCCTGGCGCCTGAATTAAAAGCCAGGTCAGGGGAAAGCAATCAGTATCAGCAAGTTTCCAAGCTACCTTTGAGCATGGAAAAGCAGAGGAAGGTTACATGTTACATGTTGTGGCTTTACAAACACTTAGCTTAGCTTAGGAAAAGGCAAGTTGTTAAGGAAATCTTGAAATGAAATGTAATGGAAGGCTGCCATTTTAGTCTAGGAGCTATTTAAAGCTCAGTGTCTCCCGACTGGAATATCTGTATTTCTAACAAGCGTAGATTGAAATCCCAGTAGAATTGACTCAGTCTCCTTCCTTCCTGCGTGGATATGTTGGGGAGTGTGCAATTTACCCCTTCTCTTTGCCTTCTGATAATGACTGTGAGGAGAAGGATGCCTGGGCTTTTTCATCAGGGTTGTCACTGCCTCAGTTTGTGACCTCGGAAAATAACTTGGCATCTGTATGGGTGGAATTTTTAAAATGAGCTGCCTAAAATTAGGCATCTAAAAATAAGCAGCTTGTATTCTTGCAGATGTGAAGCCTTGTTTCAGATTATTTTGCTGGAAAAAAATTAGTTCCTATGTTTATTTACCTGTAAAACTGAGCGCTGTTGAGAGACATGATAAAATATTGTAGAATCTTTGTGCAGAAAAAGCATGTTGAGAATTTTTGATTTTTTTTTCTTTTTCCTGAGGTTATAAGAATTTTGGCCTCAATCAAATCAAACCAAAAACTGTTTTGGAAGCATTTCTTCATACAGCACTAGAATACAGAATGGAGCTCACTGCTTCAGAGTGTAGATTAATAAAAAGCATGGACATATTCCAAAAGGAATTAGAAAAAATGTGGAAAATAGGTGCATTAGTAGCTGTTAAACACTGATCTGGAGGTAGTCTAAAGCTGAATCAGCATTTTTTTGCAATGTGAGAGAGAATCTAGAAGGATCTCTGAGTATTTGCCCTTGTTCTAAAGCTTTTTCCCTTAAGCACTTCCTGTTGCAGGTTTTAGATCTTTGTTTATGCCTTAACTAATTAAAATACTGTACAAGTTAATTAATGTTTTTAAAACATTGAGATCATCAAATGAAACTGATATGCAAGAATTTCAAATTATGTCTGAAGGGGGAGGGAGGGTCTTTATCTAACTACAGAGATTCAGTGTTCTGCCGTTGGCCCCAGTCTCTCTCATAATGAATTTATCTACAGGCTGCTGCACTGGATTCTAGAGATGTCTGGCATGAGTAGCTCTGGGTTAATATAGGCCTCCTTTTAAAACCGTGTGACAGCTTACAAAATGCTCTGGGATACCCTAGGATGAAAGGTACATAAATGCATGTAAAATGCTATAATTAGGATGAAATTAGAAATGCACAAGAAAGGAGTGTTTGCTTGGCTACACTTTATATGTCTGTAAAGTTTCATTTTTCTGGAGCACAGGAGACATGGCATAATAGTTGTTCTAAGCAGTTACACTTGAAAATAATTGCTGTGTGCAAACACAGAGGAAGTTATTGTATATTTGTTTCTGCTGCAAGGCAGAGACAATGACGTTGATGTAATAATTTCAAAGAATGGAGCAAAAAATCTGGAGGAATCACTCCTGGAAACTGTAAATGAGAAGAATTACCAGCAATCAGGAGTGTCAGCCTATATTGGGAGGTGAGGGAAATTGTTTGCTGAAATAGTGAGGAAGAGTCTGCATGTGATTTTGCTCCAGTGATGTGTTGATTGTGGCGCTGCCACTTATGAACCAGCTCTGGTGAAAAGGCTGTGGCACCCACAGGGACTGTGTAAGGGCATTTTCCATTACATGGGGCTTGAAGTGAGAACATGTAAGGAGATAAGCTATGAGGGAACAGGGTAAGTTCATTTCCTTTGGTAAGAGCTTACTGGTACCCTTTAAAGTCCCTGGTTGTTTTGTGTTTTTTTCCCCTTCTGTGGTTTGTTTTTTTTAATAAATAATTTTCTTTAAACAGGAGGTGTGATGGCTGGACCTTTGGGTTGGGATTCACGAGACCTCGATTCAGTCTCTAAGCTGGGCACAGAGATTTGTTGTCCTGGAAAGATCACTCAGTTTGCCCAGTGTTTCCTTCATCTGTAGCATGGAAAGAATATGTCAACAGGGATAAAATCTTCCAGGGAGCAGGCTGAGCTAACATGGTCCAATGTCATCTAGGAAGAACTCCTTTTGAATCTTGAAGGAAAAATTATGATGCCTTCCCTGTCTCCCACTAGATGCCATGGGAATGTGCCCATTCATGGATCTGTGGTTTTCTGAAGAGGCTGATAACATCCTTGATTAATAGTTTTTTCTGATAGTAGGTAGTTTATGAATGCAGGAGCTTCTGTTTGGATTACATGAAGTCTGGAGGGGAAAAAAAGGCAAGTAAAAAAATGGATACTGTACAAACAAACTTTTAAATTCAAGGAATGTCAGATTGATGGTTTGTGTGATGGAGTCATGGAGAACACTGTTGTCTTTTTTGTTTTTCTGGCACCAGTGTAGTTCTGTGTATCCCTTGCAGCACAGGGATTGATTATTCTCAATCACTTTGTAGGAATTACAATAAGCCTGAGAACTGTGTAGGATGGAATAAACTAAATCCGATGAAATTGATGGAGAACTAACAGCCAGAAAGTCTCAGCTGAGCTTTAATAGCCAACAAAAACATCTCTCTGCTGAGCATAATAGACTGCAGTATTTCCAAGTCTTGTCACTTGGCAAGATTTACATGTTCTTTTTTTCATGAGAACAACATACAGTGTTTATGGCAGCACACTGGCAGATTTCAAACAGTCTGAATTGCCTGGAGACTGGACCTTCAGCTTTAGGAAGCAGAAGGTCCTGAGATGGAACTCAGAGCTTGTACAATGAGAAGCAATCATGGTGTACAAAGCTACAAGGTATGGTCAGTTAACTGACATAAGTGAAAGTGAATATGTAATCATATGTATTAGAGAGGTGATGTTTATGTACGTAAATGGCCATATAGATGACTTATATTTGTACCTGTCTTGAATATGGTGTCTAATGTTGTAGGTACTAATAATACTGAGCTACTGAGAACGTGATGACTTGTACAAAGTAGAGATGTATATTGAATCCTTTCATCTTCCTTCTTCACCTCTTCACCTAAGCAAAAAAATACATAAATGTGGTCAACTGAAGAAACCACGCTGGTGAACTTGAGGAACTTGTCTTTTAAGGAGGACAGAAGGACTTATTTCTGGACCCATGGAGCTCCTTTGCACCATTTTATCTGGGACAGAAACACAATACTCAGTTGTATCTAGGATCAGAGTAAATAAAATAAATAAATTTTAGTGGTCAACACTTCCTGGGAATATAGTAGTTTAAGTTTTTGTCTGTAGAACAGGAATAATTGTATCTGCTTACCACGTCAGAGGATTAGTAATGTTAATTAAAGTGTGGAGTGCTTTGATTATTAAAAAGAAGAATGGGGATGGAAAGAAAAGAGTGTTTCTGATGAGCTATTCATTTTCAGTCAGGCATATTAAAGTCTAAATGGAGTAAACACCCTGTCCTGCACTCCACTTAATTTGGCAGCAAATAAAATTTATAAAACCACAGGAGAACAATGTCAGGCTGAGAATAAAGGTAGAGAGACCAGGTTCTGTGCCTGTGTTTACATTTGTCTGTGCATCTGAATGACTGTGTATTTTTAACAAGCTGGCTGAGAAGATGACAATTCATTGTGGGGAAAATGAAGTCAGGAGTCCAGGAAATGCAGGATTTAGTGTTTGAAGGAGGGAATAAAAGTACTTGGCCAAAATTTGGTCATACTTAGCAGTTCCCAACCAAGAACCCAAAAGTTTTTATATGTTTCTGGCATCTTTTCATTCATGTTTAGAGAAGTGATATTTTTTGGTCATGTAAAGTGAAGTCTCAATGATAAAATGGGATTTTGTTTCAGCAGCATCTCTCAGTCCCTAATAATATACAGAGGAGAGTAAGTGTGTTCTAGAGAGGCCTTCAGGTTGCAAGTTGTCCGTTTCTGCACCTTGTGTTTGGCTGCTTTTCACTCAAATTTCCTAGGATGAGGATTAGACAATTTCTCTTTCAGTCTTCTCTCTCTCTTCCTTCCAGGGGAACAGAACTTTAAGGTACTAACCATTAGTATGGGTACAGGGGAAGAAGAGTCAAAGAAGAGAATGTGCGGCTCAGGAGGTGTAAGCAGAAATTAAAGAATCTGAAGCAGTTAAAGACGACAGCTTAAGGGTTCTATGGATGATTTAATGGACATGGAAAGAACTGGGAAAGCAGACAAGTGGAAAGGAACTGGAAGTAATTCTGGGAATGGTATTGCCAAGAAGATGTTACAAGGAGGTACGGCAAACCCGGTGGGTGTTGAGGATGTTGGACGCAAATCAATCAGAGCAAAAAGATTCATTAATTCAGCTGCTCAAGGAACAGTTTGTCTCTGGGTATGTGCAACTGCGCAGAAGGAAATGCCTGGAAGTCTGCACTTACCAGTCAGCCTAATTGCCTCTGTCCGGGGGGGGTGTTGTGGGAACAGCGGGAAGATGCCTGGGACTTCAGCTTTCCCTGCTCCAAGTGTGTGTGAAAATGGATAACAGTGCTTCTTTCACAGGCTCTTCCTCCTTTGTTTAGGTGCAATATAGCCATGAAACGGCAGCAGTGCAGTGGAGATGAGATGCAGAGTAAAACAGACAGAAAAACAGTCTCAGGACAAAATCAACTCCATTTGCAGTCAACCTTTAAGGCTTCTGGTTAGGATCCTTTTGTGTGAAAAAGAAAGTTATCAATAATATCACCTGCTTTGAGATGGTCAATACATTAAGACGTCACTGTTTGAAAGACAGCATACCAAGGTCTCAGTTAGTAATGGAATAATATCTAGAGGAAAATACTTACTCTTCCTTTAAACTTTTGGGAACACAGACACACCTATTCTGCTTGGGCCACTCCCTTTCATACTGTTCAACCCAGGAAATAGTAGGAGTGGAGCCATAGAGTGAGCCACCCACCTCTGAAGGCTCTCACTTGTTCCTCCAGCTTGCCATCCGTTCTCTGCGAGGCTGTAGCTTTTGAGGTGCAGGAGCAATACTGCCTGCGAGCCCAAATGGAACTAGAAATACATCAGAGCTCTGCAAACGGCAAAGGTTTGTCCTGGGCTAATGCTCTGCTATGTAAATCTCTAATGATAAATGACAGGTTAAGCCATCTACAGGACAGTGGTTCTTGGATTTACAGAGGGAAATCAGGCTGAGGAACTTCTGTTGGACTGAAATTGGGATCTTTCTGATAAGAAAAGCAGTTTCTTTATTTCAGTTTCTTTTTCTTTACTGATTTAAGAGTTAAACTCCTCCCTCCAGCCTGGTGTGTTTTATGAACAGTGGACTTTGTTACTTGGCTGAACAGTGTGTGCATGTACCCATGTGCTGCTTCTCTGGAATGGATATCTGAATGTAGGGAGCAGAGCACAGCTCAGTGGAATTAAACAGGCATTTTATCCAGCTCTGGCTCCCTGTGTATTTTTGTAAGAGATAATTCACTGCTGTCTTTTGAAGTTTCCCATCTAGGTAAAGATGATGACAACATGCTGTTGCTGTGGGGTGAGTTCTGCAAAAAGAGGTTTTAGAGTTCTGTAGTGGCAGGTGGCAGAAGAGTTCAGAGTATTGCTAATTGATGCTTTGAATGAAAAGCTGATAACCTGTCAGTGCTAAGGTGCTTTTGAGGGGAGGTTTCTTTGGTGTTTAACCTGACGAAGCCTTTTGCAATCTGTGTGTTACTGACTGAGCACACCTACAAATTCTTGTCTGTCCTGCAGCCACCTGTCACTTCTGCTGTCCCTACAGCAGACAGGTGGGGTGGGTGTTCAGTTCCTGTTGCTGGTGTGTGGTGCCTTTCCCTGGTGCAGAGGTGCTGCAGGTATGACTGTGCAGCACGGGGTGCCAACGTGTAGCAACCTGCAATGAGGTGAGACTCAAGGCACTTAGCTTCTACACACCGAAAGCACATTCAGCACAGTTTTGCTGGTGAGTGATACAAAGTGAATGCTCTTTGCATCCAAGAGGCATGCAACTCTTAGTTTGCTTAGTGAACATTCCTCTTTTTTTATACCACAGTCTTAAATAAAGGTGGGGGAGGGTGGCATAAATATAAAAAATATATTTAGCTTTCCTGGTAACTCAAGTGTGGGTAGTTGCTTTCTCTGTTATGCTTGGACAGATAAATAAACCCTTGGGGTGCCCATTTGATTTCAGGGGTTAGAAGTGGAAGAACTAAAGTCCTGTTTTCTTCTTTGTATTGTTTAATCCAATACTTGTCTCTTAAAAACAGATATCATCTACCTTTATGGGTCTGGAGATGAAAAAATGTACAGATAGACATATTGAAGAATTGTGTACACCTATCTATGAAAAGCATCACTTTACCTTAAATAAAACCCAACAAAACAACAGAAAAATACAACCCAAGTTTTCTACCAACTTTTTATAACAACAAAAAATTATGTTTTTTTCCCATTACTAGTTAGTCTTCATAGGCCAAACACTTAACCTAATGTTGATTTAGATATAGCAGTTTTATTTCTGTTCTTTCTCTCAATGGGTGCTGAATCAAGTGTGCAAAATTCTTTTTTCCTGCCTTATTTCTTTCTTACTTTGTTTTTAAAATCTAAAAAATATTTTTTAAATATTTTTTCTTTATTATATTCATATAAATTAATCCCAGCAGAGTATGCATTTGGTTAGCATTGAGCATTTGGTTAAAATCTGTTGTTTCTATATATTCATATAGGCGGCACTTGGGGACATGGTTAGTGCTGAGTTAACAGTTGGACTCCATGATCCTGGAGGTCCTTTCCAACCTAAATGATTCTGTGTTTCTCTGATTCTATGATACTGCTGTGGTGTGGGAAACCACCACATCATTATGTGAATGTAATCAAATGAATATTTGATCCCCTCGTCCTGTGGGGATTAATTAGAGTGAGGTTACACTGAATCTCTCGTTCTCCATTCCTGACCAGATACACTGAGAACTGGGGAAGCCTTGCTTGTACCTCTGCCTGCTTTGGTTGGTGCTGGTGATCTCCTGGATGGGGATGGAAATCTCTTCTCCCTGCTGGCTCCTAGTAGATAAACTCTGATTGCCACACTGAGAAAGCACAGGGGAGACAATTGATTCTTCTCCCTGCTGCTCTGTAGGTGTTTGCACTTTCCCTTCCCTAGCGTTAGTAGGGGAGTCAAGCTGTCTTGAAATCTAATATACAGAGAGATAATTGTTTGTCATTTTATTAAAGTGGGTAATGAAAACAGGTTGTTTAGTTTGACTTCCATTTTTAATCAGTTTCACATGCTGGCTTTTCTCATTCTAGAAAAATGATCCCCTCATTCTCTTTGTCAGCTGTCTATTTTGAGGTGGAAGGCTTGACCTCATTCTGATGATAACCCAGTAAGCAGCAGGAGAACTGAAATTTTTTCCTTATTCAGAATCAATTAATTGACTCCAGGAACAGGACTGTGAGGATCTGGATTTCACAGAAAGCATAAATGTTGGGGGGAAAACTCAATCAGAAAACCACTACAAAATGATGCATTATCTTCTAATTCATTCATAGTTAAAATGGAAATAACTGGGAGCTGCCAGCTAGTTTCAGTCTAAAAATATGCACAACATATGTTTATAACATAAGGTTTTCCACTGATAAACGCTGTTGTGATCAGCACCTGTTTTAACTGATTCATCTGAAAATTTTGCTTAGTGCTGCTTGAAGAAGTTCATCAATCAGTTTTTATTCACACAGCCTGACGCGTTGGCTGGCTTGCCTAGTTTCTTTTAATTATTTTTATTGTTGCTTAGCTATTCTTAATTGCAGAACTATTTCTCAATCAAATCAAGGCAAAACTCTGACCAAAAAAATTGAAGATGCCTAGAGAGTGTTAATACCAGAAGGGATTTTGAAGCTGAGCTGCATGGAAAAGGGATTTTTTTTTTTGGTCATTGATTTGTGTCAGTGGTAAATCTGTGTATTAAACAAATACCACAGTGGTAACGTCAACACAAATAAAAGGAAACTTAAGTTTTGCTCTAGGCTGAGGGAGTGTTTACACTTAAAAAACCCAAACCAACCATCCTCCTAGTATGTACTATTAATAGTTGTTTACATTCTACAGAAACTGAAGAATCAGGGATCTCATGAAGTAACTGTCTAGATGCAGTATTTAATGTATTTTTAATACCAGGAATTACAGAGTCTCCGTGTTGATGGCTAAAAATGCAGCAGAAGATCCTCAGAGATGGCCAGGGCCATCTTGACTTTACATTATGCTCTAGTTAATTTAAAATTAATTTAAATCCCACACTTGTGTTTAAAGTTCAGCTGCTGGAAAAATGACTTTTCTTAGTAGCCCATGACATGTAAGACCTTAAAAAAAACCCACCTTAATTTATGGCATTTGGTCATGAAATAGAAGGATAAGATCAAGAAATTAGTGCTGAAGAAATACTGCTGTAGATCATTGCTGCAAATACAATATGGTAAATATCAGTCAAGCAGTCAAAATAGTGGTCTTAAATTCTTTGTAGGTGCTTCTTTTGACTCATTCACCATTCCAGTAGTTTATGATACCACTGGAATGATTTTTCCCGCTATTGTAAGACCTTATTTCCTACTTCCTCTTTCAAAATTGTAGCTTGCTAGACTGTGAGTGGCCTCCACTTCCACTGCAAGATCAAGACTCTTGATTTAATGCTATCTTTGAATAACTCTCAAAGGATTTGATAGGCACAGCTTCACAACGTGGTACATCAGGGAAGTATCCTAAACAGCTTGTCCTGAGTGGAGGGGCACCGGTAAAGAACAAACCCAGCTGTACCTGTTGTCAAATCGAGAGCGTGTTTCACCTTTTCAGTGTACTGTCAGCTCTGGAAGTTTGCCGTGTTTCTCTGACTGATGCTTTTCCTGATGGTGCCGGATTACAGCTCTTGTTTGAGGAGATTCCACTAAACTGGCAGTAAAATACAAGCAAACTGTTTGTGCAGCTATGAAATACCCAAGGGGATTAAAACTTCTCTATCAAATACTAGTTGGCATATGCTATATGTAATATCCTGCCATTAATAAATGGAAACAAATTCCAAGTGTTTTGTCTGCACCATCAATGCATTTTCAGATGTGTCCTTGCCTCAGTTTTGCCTGTACAGAATGTGATCCCTGTGTGAGAAGTGAGCTGCTCACAGAGTGATAATTTTGCTTAACTGACAGTTTCTTGGTTTTTAACAGGGCTCTTGATCACTTGTGTGTGTGTGCAGCTGATTTAACCAGAAGATAGTGCTGACCACAAGAGGAAGGGTTCAACAGTGCAGTAGGATTTATTTAATTAGAAAACAAAGGTTAGCCAACACAGCATATTTGAAGCTGCTTTTATGAGGAATGTTGGCAGTGGATTAACTGATCTGATGTCATTTCTGGCATCCTGTAGCAGTGCCATACTTTCCACTATATAGAAAGGTAACCTCCTATTCTTAGTTGTGATGGACATTGACAAACAGTTTCTACTGGCGTCTGATAGGGGCTTAAATTAGTCTTTATAGTACAAAGAAGGAATCTCTTTTAGAGCTTCACTGATGCTAGAACAGGGCAGTGTGACTGCAGGAGTTATCCTTTTGCAGTTATGCCATGCTCTGAGAATGGCTATGATGTTGGAGAATTTGGGAGTTGGATGCAGCAAGAGAAATACTCAATTCTTACGATCACATGTGCTGATGCTACATCTACAGCAGAAGATGCAGTGTTAGGAGACAAGGGGTAATGTTAAACTAAGATGTTCAGGGAGCCCTGCAGTGATCTAGAGAAGACTTTCTTCTGGTGTAATTCTTTGTTCAGCATTTGAGTAAAGTTACAATGTATGTTTCTGTAATTATGTGACATTTCAGAAGAGAGTATAATGATATCCAGTTTATTTCAATACATAACAAGAGGAGTGGTGCTTTCTTTGATGTCATGCTTGTAACACGTCACTCTTTACAAAGGTACAGGAAATAAACTGAGGACTGAAAGAACACCGAGGTTTCAACTTTGATCTCTTTGCTTCCCAACATATTTCTGTCTCACTTACTGTGAAGTCTACATTGTAAAGAGGATGTTACAAGGGATTTCTTCACTCAGCTGGAAGAAAAATGTCAAAGTTCAAGAAAGGAAAAGTAAAGAAAAGAGTATGATTAAAGGAACTACATTTATCTTGAAAATCTTTGCTCTTTTTAAATAAAAGACACCTAAACATTGCTGAGGAGTAGGAAAAAAGCTTCCTACTGAAGATCTGAAGGACTGCCAGCTTCTGCCAGGATCCTTTTGGCTAATTGTTCCCTAGAGTGGCTGAGGCACCTCTTTGACTTCAAGCATAGAGGTCAGCCCCACAGAAGTCATGGGATTATTTGTAAACTTTAGGATAGGCAAGCACTTGGATTGTGTTGTTGAGTCAGTTGTTCAATCATACAGAGTCTTGGGGGTGCAGCAGTTTTGGATTTATATTTCATATAGCTTTCACTATATCTTGCTTATGAAATTGCATCAGTTGTCAGAAATTGCTCTTGTTTTTTTTCTACGTGTAAGTTAAAAGGATTGGGTTTGCTGTAAGAATCCATAGTGCAGTGTTCTTGACATTGTAGATCAATAGATGAGCCTTGTACTGCCAGGAAATAAAATGCTGAGCCACCTCATCTTCTAATAATGCAATAGACAGATCCATTAATGCATACACTGTTATTTTATGTCTGAAAATAGATGTGAACAGAGATATTTTTTTCCATGACTATTCTGAAATAAACACTGGAATGGATAAAGTAAGGTAAATATCCTTTGGTTGAATCAGGCCGTTTGTCATAACCTGATAACTCTTCTATTCACAGCAACCACAGTAACAGTGATTTTGCTTATTTGGGGGAGAATAACTAAAAGTGGAATTTTCAGATCGGAGAAGATGTACAGAATTAACTCTTTGCCTTTTTTAGTAACGTGATTTTCCATGAAAAATAAGCACTTTTAGTGTTAAATAAGGGATGCTATCTATTGAAAAAGCATTGAAAAATATGGTAATGAAGTTGGAAGGTAATGAAGATCAAGGAGAAGCACTCAGCTATGCTTTACATGACCTCTTTTTTTAATGCTGACCAGTTAGTCCCTAGTGTTATTCTCTGTGGTACTTCTATAGTTTCCATTATCACAGAATCTGAAAACTTCAGTCTTTAATGTACCTATTGTTACAAATCCCTTGTGAGGGGGAAAGTGATAGGGGGAAATACAATGGAAGAGATTAAGGGAATGGCTCAGGGATGAACAGCAAGTCTGTGGGAGTGCAGAGACAGCATATTTCCCAAATCCCACGTTAAGGCTTCCAGAGGTAGTAGACAGTACTTCACTAGCTGACATTATTAGGGCTTTTTTTCCCTAACGTCATTCAAATATTTCATTTGGTGATTGATTTTTCTATGTACTCTTTTTCTTTGTACTTTTTCAGCCCAGCTAATAATTCCACGTGGAGGTAGATGGCTGGTTTTGCTCTCCTTTGTCCAAGAAAATGATCATTAGATGTAATCTCAAGCATATTGTTTAGATTTTTTTGTTTGTTTAATCTTTCTGCTCACTGCTTCACTGAAGGATAAACTTGGTGGTTGTTGGGGATTGGGGAAGTGAGTCAGATTCAGTTTCTGAGCATACAGCAAAGGGAAAAGCATTCCCAAGAGTTTGTTATGCTGCCTGTCCAGCGTTACAATGCACCGCAAAGCTGAGCTTTTGTTACCAAAGGCTCATGTGCCATGGAAGTTATCATACATAGTTGATAACAGGAAGCTGAGCACAATGCTTTAATTCAGCTGAAAGATTTTGCAAATGTCATCAGTTGGGAAAGGAAATTGTCACAGTGTGGTCTTAGTTAAGTCTGAGATAGAAATGCAGTTGTGTTTTCTCTTGCGTTTTTTCTCGGTTACAAATGGTAACAGGAGAATAAAGGGCAAAGTGATGTTTCATGTATGTTTTGGAATGAATACCAAGAAAGCAATACATAAAATAACATTTGCTTTCTTATTTCCAAGTTAGTTTAACAGAATGGCTTGTGCATGCAGATCTTGCTGTTGATGTATAAAACAGGTCTGATTTTCAGTGTGCCACCTCCAGAGATCCCCAGGTGGTTTTTCAAAGAAGTTTGACTCTGTATGAGGATACAAACGTAGCTACACCCTATTCAGACTTGAACTTGATACTGTCCTTTTACACAGATATTCACAGACTTCATGGACTGGACAGACTTTGTAGCAGTGCTTCGATTTGCATGTGTGTGCTGCAGAAAGAGGCGTTTGATGGAGTTTGGCTAATGATTACTTAAAGGTCAGTTATAATAGCAGAGGAAAAAAAAATGTCACATGGCATGAGATAAGAGGCCTGTATGGGACACTCATGCTTAATTGTGTTGCTCAGCTGAGTTATAACACAAATCCTTTTACCTCTGATACCACTTTAACCTAAGTTAGCTCTTTTCAGTTAGTCACTCTTTTTGGTTTTTGCCAGCACAGAGAAGCCTTGTGGCTTTGTGGTCTTTCTGTTCCTCCTGCCATAGGCAGTAGTACAGCTTGCCTTAGAGAACCTTGTGTGGCTTTAAACCAGTAAACTAACTTGGTAGAGACCTGTGGTCTCTACTGTAGAATTCCTATCTCTGCGAGTTCTTCATAGCCTTTATCTCAATAAAAGATACCAAAGTCCCATAGCTGTTTTTTAACTGTATCTTATGCTTTTCTAGACAGTAAAATGTTGAAGTAATATTAAATATTAGTATCTAGTAATATGAAATATGAATATCTAGGAAGTAATAATAAATATTAGTAACTAGGTTCTTCAATCTGTTGTGAATAAAATTTGCATCTAGATGTACTAACACAGGTCTCTTTGAAGTGCAGCAGTACCACTGCTGTACCAGTGCTTTAGATGGCCATCAGCAGTACCTATATGAGCTCTACTAAATGTTTTTTCATGAGTGGGTATGGTCTCAGTGAGGAAGCAGCAACTATTAAGTGAATGGACAGAAAACAACGAAGCATATTTGCTTGTGAGGAACCCCTATTCTTCACTGGTCCTCACCACCTGAGGCAAGAGACTACAGCCAAAGCCACTCTGCAATATTTAGCTAAGTAGATGTCATTGACATCGGTGTGATTTGTAGTGGATTTTCTTAGATGAACAGAACAGAGACAGGTATGTGTGGCGACTGCAGCTGTGTGCCAGCAGGACTGCTGAGTCAGCTCTTGTGTGTTTTCTTCTCAGCCAGGGTAACGACGAGATTAGATGGGCCTCATGCTCCAGTGAGAGTGCTGAGAAAATACCTTCTTCCTGTTGCTCCTGGCTGTGGTGCCTTAGTTCTTCTGAAATGTACCGTGCTGGAAGTTACCAGAAAACACCGTGGTGTTTGTAGCTGGGCTCTTTTGGGGTTTTCAGTCCCCAGAAAATGTATAGCATTGAGAAGTGGGGCATGGTAGTATGTGATGAACTAGTGGTGTTCTCATAGCAGTGGACGTGTCCACTTGCAGGAGTATCATGGAATCATAGCGTGGTTTGGGTTGGAAGGAACCTTTAAAGGCCCTCTAGTCAAACCCTTCTGCAATGAACAGGGGCATCTTCCACAAGATCAGGTTGCTCAGAGCCCCGTCCGACCTGGCCTTGAGTGTTTCCAGGGATGGGGCATCCACCACCTCTCTGGACAACCTGTGTTTCACCACCTTCACTGGGTGCACTTGATCCCACTGTCCATGTCATTGGTGAAAACCCTGAACATTACATAATAACACATTTTAGTAGTAGTGGTAATTCTCTTTCTGGCTTTGAGCTAGGGGAGTATTTAAATGTCTCACTGACCTGAGCATAATCCCCACAAAATTTCCTCTTGTGCAGCAAGGGAATGGATTTTGTTTCAATTTGAAAATACTTTCTGTAAACTATTGGAATATAATAGCTGAGAGACTTTTTAAGGACTAAAACATGATTACTTCAAAAGCCACAAAATAGCTTTGCACTACCGGTTTTTAAAGCTCAGCAAATTTTATGTAGTACCTGAATTATTAATGGAGATAAATTGGAAGAGGAAGATCTGTCGTCTTATCAGTCTTAAACAAGCAGTAGTTGGTTGACTTTGCAGAGAAAGGCAGCTCCTGCT
>NW_008236979.1:189454-237541 GCF_000691975.1 Corvus brachyrhynchos | reverse complement strand
CTGCTGAAGCCAAGAGTGAGCAGGTCCTGAGTGAGGAGCCCTATGGGGTGAAGGCCTTGTGTCAGTATGCCCAGAAGATGACTGCCTGTTTTGGACATTTAGGTAAAGAAATTAAGATGTACATGTGGATTTTTTTGGACTTCATTATAGGGATGAAGTGTTTCCTCAAGTTTACAGTAAATAACTGAGTGTTTGTACATCAGCCTGCAGTTTTGAGTAAGTAAGTAGTGGGTGTCAAAAGTGAAAAAGCTGCATGTGTGGAGTAATTTTACCACAAGTAAAGTTTTGCTTCTTTTTTTGTGTGTGTGAACTTGAATGTTGGATTTTTTTTTTCTTCTATCATTTGCTGGTTTAGTTGTTTTATTGCTTAGATAACTATGTTTCATGGTAAAAGAAGATAGAGTGCTTGCTCCTTTTTCATTTAGATTAAGGCCCTTTTTCTTCTCTCCTTACTCTCAATATCTTTGAGAATTCTTATATGGAGAAGGTAATCCTGATAATCCTGTTGCCTTGGACAGATGTGTGAAACATTATTTGGGGCTGTCTACCTGTGCAATAGATGTATTATCTTCTGAAGTGGTATGGTGAGGGAAAAGAAAAATTTCATTTTGTTTTACCTTGTTTCCTGTATTTTTGTTTTGATTATTTTTTTGCAGCTAGGTTTTGCTGAACTAGTGTGACTGACTTCAGTTTCTTGGGTTTCTGATTGGGCTTTTTGTTGCTTTCCATGTAAGACTAAAGTCACACTGAAATGCATTTGCAAGAAGTTTAACTCTGATGGCAGAAACAATTAAGACAGCATTAGTGCACTACACATTTCTGCTGAAGGGCAAGTCTAATCCTCAGTGTTTCTCTGAAACACAGAGGGATATTTCCTCTTCTATGTATTTAGCCCTTGGTGTCTGGTTTTTACTATTATTCACTGCTTGCTATTCTGTTTTGTAATTTATTTGTGGATTGCAGTCCAATTTTTTTGTTACTTGTGTTCTCGGAGCATTAGTAGAGAAGCTTCTATTCCTGGTTGCATATGAAACATGCATGTATTTTTATCATCCAGGCAGCCAGTTGGTGTGGTGAATTCAGAGGGGATTGAATAGGAAATGGTCTTGAGATGGCTGGAAATACTTATAAATAAAATATTTATAAAGTTGGGAATGAGATAAAATATTTAAAGTAGTTATTCTGCGTAATTCCTGTCTCCTATCCAGCCAGCCCCCTGTGAAAACTGTCAGCCTGGAAGGTGCCCATACCTCACACTGTGCTCTGTGAAGGCTCGAGATCCCAGCACTGACTACTTGGATTAGACACGGCTTTGAATTGGCAGTGATTTAAACAGGTTTTGCTACTTGGCAGATCCTGAGAATGTTTCCTCAACGCTGGTTCTGAGCTAAGCGCCCTGGATTCCTGAGACTTTCTTTCATGAAACATAAGGACAGAGTTGTGCCCCTGTGATTCGTGCCTTTTTCTTTTCTCTTCAGCAAGAACATCAGAAATCAATCTTTTCCACTTAATTGAGAGCTTGACTTAAGTGGTAGGAGATTGCCATTGTCTTTTTGATTCAGACTGAGGCTAAATCCCGGTGTTTAGTAACAATGTGTTGTTCAAGGCTGTCTCAGGCCTTGTCCTTCGCCTTGGACACAAGGATGTGCTCCAAACAGTCCTTTATCTGAGTCGGGAAGCCACTGTGATGCTTCCTGGACTTGTTTTGCTTGTTTCTACTGCTCGTCCCCTTATCTTATATATTGACAGGATCGAGGCTTTTGAAGACAAACAGTGTACTTAAAAAAAAAAAAAACTATCCAAAAATCATATTGGTTTGTGTTATTAAGCAGCAGCTGGCATGTGGTCTTTGAAGGTGCAGTTCTCAGACAGTGACAGCAATAGCCAGGGCTGGAAAGGGGCAGCATTAAAAAAGTCTGTCTCAGGGGAAGGAGGATCTTATTTTTAATTAAGCAGGATGCTTCTGCTGTGACATGGTAGGGTCATTAAATCCTGGTTCATCGTCCCCCACCGGTTCCATGTGTTTTGGTGCTGGAAGGACACTGGATTGTACTGTACTGTTTGATGTAACATCAGACTCTTCTACAGAGGGCACAGGCTGAGTGCTTCTGTAGTAGATATACAGGTCATACTGGTTTCGTTCTTACTGCAAGTGCTGGTGTAATGATTGTCTTGGTGAACAGAGCTGGAGGTTGGAATCAGCACGGACACAGCAGAAAATGGGGAGTCAGCCTTAAACCAGTGTTCAAACTCCAGTGAAGGACAGACTTTTCTTCTGGGTGTTAGGCAGCCAAGCTTTACCAAATGTTGCCACAGTTGGAACAGTTTCTGCAGGGCTCATTTTCTGCTCTCTGAGGATTAACTTCTGCAGCAGAGTTAATGCCTGGGCAATGTGTGCATTTGCCTCGCCTTCCTCAAAGGGCGAAGTCCACCTTGACTGTGCCCCTGGGGCTGGATGGTTGGCACTGCTGTTGTCAGATGTCAACATCCTTCACCAATTATCCAGTAACAAGTGCCATTCTTAGCCTGAGAGATACTTGTGTTGACTCATCCAGTGTCTCCTGTGAGTCATCCCTCTGCTTCAAGCACTGAATGGGGATCCACCCTCAGTGGTAGAAGCTTTTGAAATTTCAGAGCTGTCTCTTCCACTGAGGGGCTGTGCTGTGCAGGTCAGTAGGTTGAGAAATCTGGGAGAGATTGAAAAATTGCTGCAAAGCTTCAAATCCTAGGAGGAATGCTTAAAACATGGCATTTGCTGAGATCCCTGATCTGATACAAGATACTCTAAGGCAGAACTGGAGTTGCTATATTTATTGAGCCAGCTCTTCTCAAATATACATTAGCATCACCCCATTAAAATTAGTACAGATTTATTCTAGCTTGTCCTACTGTGTCCTCTATTGATTAGAAAATCCAGGAATGTGGCTGTTTAAGGGGAACTTTGACTGCACACTTGTTTTCAAGATGATACAAAAGTCATACTACTTGAAAAATATGAAGTAATTGACCTCATAGAAGATGTGTAAAAATAGATGATCAAAGTCTGGATTTATGCAATGGTATTTTCTCTTTGAAACAGTAAATAAAGCAGTCTTCTCTTCAAAGCCTATCCCCATCTGGAGTTAGTACTTGAGCTCTGAGTTTTGAGGGAAGCATTAAGCGACAGTTTCTCACTGTGCTCAGTAAACCTATAGAGTTTTTTTCACCTTTTTCACCTTCTAATTTAGAAAAAAGCCTTCCTGGAAGCAGTGCAATGATTACACCAGGTCATTTTGCAGCTGTAGCTAACTTCTGTTACGGGGAGTTGAAAGCCTGGGCCAGACACTGGTTGCACAGTTGTCTCTGTGAGTTTCACTGAGTGGAGAGTCTGAAGTTGCCTCTGAGCATGTCCAGGTCTGGGGTCTACCTGTAACTTGCTCTTACAGATGATGAATCTTGTTAGTTTGGGTTTTTTTTATATCTTTCACTTTGGAATTTCCTGTGACTTTCCAGTGCCCTGTTGATGATTAACTCTGCCTTTACCCAGGGAGAAATATTCATTAGATGATTAGATTAGCAAGTCACTGGAATTGGATTAATGTAAATACTTCTTGTAAGTGAAGCAGGAGGGGTTGGCACAGTATCTGCAAAGCCTCTGCTGTCAGCTACACAGGAAGGTGGAGAGGAAGAGCAGAAGTGAACCAATCTTTAATGGTTAGGGGAAAGCTTAAGTGCTTTTGTTTGCAATAGGCAGTGAAAACTGCAGAAAGGATTTTTCCAAAGAAATCTGCTTATGAAGTAGTGCTGGCCAGTGCTTGTACATTCCTGAAAAAGGAGGACCAATGTGCTCTACCTTTGCTACAGCCTTTTCACCGTAGCACGTGGACAGACCTGGCATGGAAGAGGGCCATGCTAGATTAAATGCACAGATGTGCCTTTGTAGCTTATGATGATGATGATGACTTTTCTATAATATTTTTGACACAGCACTGTTTTTTGATGTTAAACTAATCCTCTTATGTAATTCAGTTACATTCTTTCTCTTGTCCTGAATATTAATCTGATTTTCAGATACTCTTTATGGTTTTGTTTCTGATTTTTGCATTCCCAGGGATGAGTTTCCACTGATTACAATAGTTTTAGATGGCAATCACCTGATCAAGCATACTGTTCTAATCTCTTGAAGATAATCACTAAAAATATATCTTCCTTAATCTCCTTTGCTGGATAAGAGAAAAAGAGAAGGATTGGAAAGGGCAGTGTGCCGTGACTAGTAGACTGACTGCGTGCCCTACAGGTTGCTCTCCTTAGCTTCTTCTGAATAGAAATGCCATCTTTCCCCATCTTAAACAGCTTTGGGAAGCTGTGTGGCTCAGGTGAAGAACTGGTGCTGGAAAAAGTGAAATTTCGAAATTCAGTCAGAAGGATGTCAGTAATTGAGGATGGAGATATTGCAGATGTCTTGTATCTCATTCCCAAGCAAAGCTTGCTGAAGCAACTGCCCTACTTGAATCCAGATGACTACTACGTGTGTGAGCAGTTATTTGACACTCCTGAGCATCTGGGTAAGTGAGACTGCCATCAGATCTTGATTTTTGATTGGTGAATAGGCCAAACTGCTTTACAGATACCTTGTTTTGTGTAGCGGCAAGATGCTGTATGACAGAAAGTGTGTTCAAGTGTGGAGAAATACTTTATCACTGACAGAGAGGAGGGAAAGAAGAATAAAAAGCCAAGTTAGAATCTGAAAGTAGTTGGTGGATATAGGTCCAGCTCTCTCTATATGTCCATTCTGGGACAAAGGGGACCTTAATCTTCAGAAGTAATCAAGCTGGAAAAGTACCTTTTGAAAGCACAGCGTCCTGTAAGTAGTGTGTTCAGAGCTTTCCAATGGGTTACATGAAACTGTGTCCCCTTCTGTTTGTTTTCATCCTATTGCCAAGGAGTATTATTTGAAGCTGCCTCATTCTTGGATTGGAAGAAGTGATTAAAAATCTTTCTATGTTCACGTCCTTGTCATTTGTGAATTTATTAGGCTTCTGTTGTATCTTTTATCCAGGTGCCTCCTTTTTCTGGATAAGAAGTCATAACTTATTTAGATTCTCTTTGTGCAGGAGCCAGTCCATGCCTTTGATTATCCTTTCCATTTATTTTGCTAATTCTACCATAACGCTTGAAAAATTGGGAAATAAAACTGCATTCAATATGTAGCATAATGTGGTTATATGCACGGAGTCATAGCGATGCTCTTTGTACCTCCCAGTAGTTTCTAAAACTTGGTTTGTGTTTTAATTAATATTGAACCTTAGTTTATTCCTTAATAGAGCTATCAGTGGTGGGAGAACTTATATCTGGAATTCACCAGCTTGTTACACTGATTTATTACAGTCCATTAAAATTTTTTTTAAAAAAAGTTTTCTGGAAACTCCTGTCTGTGAACGAGAAATTGGCAATGAATGTTAATCTCTTTCAGACAAATTTTAAAGATTTTATCTTCTAGGACTTGCTTTATGGACCTCAGTTTTGATAACCTGAAGTGCTTATGTGTTGGAATTCTGTCTGTACTAAGCAGATGAAGAAAGCTGATATATGCTTGTCACTCTGTCCAGCTCCTCAAAATGTTAGTACTGAGTGATTGTATTTGGTAGGCAAGTATTTTTCAAAGATCTGCTTTGGTATATAACACTTCTTCTTCTGTGCAAATAGCTTTTTGCTAGTCAACTCTCTTACCTAATGAACGTCACCTTGTAAGAGAACTGTCCCAAACCCACATGCTGTTGCAGATAGTTACTGCCTCTGAGTAATCACTTATTTTAAAAGTAACATTTTAATGAAAGCGATGCTAAAACATGGGGCAAATGTGTAATATAGCTGTGAAATGGAAAAAGCAAATATCATTCTGCCTTGCCATCCCCTGCAGTGTTTCACATTGGTATTCTGGAGAAAAAAATCTACATACAATTAGGCATTTTTATAAATCACAATTTAGAATTGAAAATTATTTGGGTGAACAGTGACCAGCTATATGATCAATCCATGCAGGACTGCAATGAAATTCTTGCCATCATAGCAGGCTGGGAGCTGCCTTCTAATTTGTATGGGGCTTAAATCAATCTGGAAATCTGCAATTTTGCACCTCTTCAGTCATGTGTAAGCAATCACAAAGATAGTGAGACAGGTTCTGTTTAGCATTATGCTGCAATAGATAATGCAAATAACCACTATGGATTTTTTCCCTTCATCCTACAGTATGGGTGCTACTATTCAATAGGATGGGAATTGTGGTCCTGCTTTCCAGTGCCATGTATAATACAAACTGAAAGGTTGCAAGGTGTCTGGTGCCTCAGCTTTACTTAAATTGCAACAATTGGGCTCAGAATCACACCCACTTAGAATAAAAGGAGTGGAATGCCTTTTGAAAACAGCCTGGGAGTAAATCTGTATGTGACTTTAAGATGCAAAACACGTAAGTCTGTCTCTTAGGCCATGTGCTGCTTGGGGATTATGGTCCCTCAAGTACTACAAGATTTAGCAGCTAATAAACCCTGCTGAAGGACAGTTTGCTGTTTCTATTTGGCTTTGCAAACAAAGATTAGAAATGACACTGTTCAAAGCATTTGGAGACTCAGTAATTATTTTCCTTGCTAATCATAAGTGGAATCATAAACATTAGGAAAGGCCCGTATTTACGTCAAGAATTATCAACAGGTACAGAGCTATTTAATATTCAGGAGGTGATCCTTTGGAGTATCATCCATTTAACCCATGACTTGCTTTTACTTAGCACTTGCATCCTGAAATTCCATCCCTTTAATAATGGGAACGTGGGAGGTTAAACTTGTCTCACAAAGTTAAATGGTGGCATCATACTGACAGTTAAAAGCACCCTAAAAGCTGAAGAAAACTTTTAAAAAAAAGGAGTTCAAAAGTGGCCTTGAATCTCTGAAAGGACCTTCATTCTACATTTCTCTCGAGTTCATTTGGCCAAAGAATGATGAGCCACCTTTCCTTCTGTGTCTAGGGGGGGAGGTAAGGGTCCTTCCTTGGGAGAGAATGCCAGTCACATGGTTTGCTGCAACAAAATCTGTCTTAGCCTAAGTGGCCTGGTTCAGCACAGGGCTTTGATTCTCTCAGGCCAGCCCTGATATAAAGGGTTCTGTGGAAAAATGTCTGATATTCAGGACTAGCAAAACTCGAAAGTTGCTGGCGAAAGAGCACTGGAATTTTGAAGAGAAAACAGTCTTGGAACTGTGTGATGTTGCTTCTTGTATAAGATACTGTCACCTGTGACTTGTACCAATGACACCTTATGCAACCTAGCAAAGTGGTCACTCTTTGGCTGTGACAGTGGCACACCTGAGGGAAAGGAGATAACGCTCTACATTACCTAAGTGACCTCTTGTATGAGGTTAGTAACTCTTTATGTAACCATATTTATTTAAAGCATCACTTGTGAGAGTGGCTGCTTCTGTTGCATCAGCTGGATGTAAAGGAAGGCAGAAGCAATCTAAGAGGATGAGAAAGGCATGGGGGGAAATGCTGAGAGCATAAAAACAGTCTAGTGATGAGACAGAAAGTAAATCAGACTGGTGGAGGAAAATTTATGAAGCACCAAGATCTTATTTACTCTTAACTGGGTAAAAGAACTGGCTGGGTAGCTGAGACTAACCAGCAGTGGTGAATGGACTTGAGTCCAGCTGGAGCCCGGTCACCAGTGGTGCTGCCAAGGGCTCAGTACTGGGCCCAATCCTGTTTAATAACTTTACCAATGATCTGGATGAGAGGATTGAGTGCACCCTCAATCAGTTTACTGACAACACCCAGTTGGGTGGGAGTGTTGATCTGCTGGAGGGCAGGAAGGCTCTGCAGAGGGATCTGGACAGGCTGGATCGACGGGCTGAGGCCATTTGTATGGGGCTCAACAGAATGCATGGAAATGGTTCCAAGCTGTGCTAGGGAAGTTTTAGACTGGACATTAGGAAGAATTTCTTCACTGACAGTGTGGTCAAACACTGGAACAGGCTTCCTAGGGAGGTGGTTGATCCCCAAAGCCTGTCAGTGTTTGAGACATGGACAGTGCCCTTAATAACTTGGTCAGCCCTGAATTGGTCAGGCAGCTGAATTAGATAATTAATTGTAGGTTCCTTCCAACTGAAAGAGTCTTTTCAATTTTATTCTGTGAGAAGTGGAGTTCTGAGGAAAAAAAGGTCTGATTTTTTTGTGTGTATGTTTGCAGAGAGGAGTCCAAGAGATCAACGTGGTGATGTGAGGGAAGACACAGAGGTAGAGTCTTCTCGAGAGGAATGGGCTTTGCAGATTTGAAATGAAAGGTCCAGTTGTAAAATACTAGCTGCAGCATAAAACAGTTGAACTTTTGCCCACTGTTTTACATCTAAGTTCCCACACATCAGCTTCCTTGCATTAGTAAGGTTTTCTTGCTGTGCTGTGGCAAGAAAGGTAGAGCTTCCAGTTAGGGAAACAACCTCTTTGTATCCCATTGCCATTTTCCATTCTTACTATCCAGGAGTGCCCAAGATCACCCTGAAGGCTGCAGTTTCTTTAACACCAATCCCTGCTGTTACTTGGACAGAAAGAAGGAAAAATGGAAAAAAAAATAATGCCTATTTTAATCTTGGGTCTTACCTGCTAATGGTGTTTGTAGTAGTTCCTCACAGAATGGATGCTTGATGTGGCTTACAGCCATAGGATTTTAATGGTGCTGTGTAAACTTATCAAGTGTCCAAAGCTAAGCAATCTCAAATGTGACAAGTGGTGATAGGAGAGAGAAAAATCCAGGTTCTCTTTGGATTGTAGTAGGTGGTACTCCTTAGATGCTGAGAGGTGCTGATCAGACTGCTCCTGTCCTTCAGATAAGGTAAATCTTCCTTCTGATAGCTTTTCAAATTGATTCCTTCAAGTGAGCAATCTCTGCTGGCCTCAGTCCCTATATATATTTTTTAAAGATTTAATAGGGAACATACTTCTAAAATTTGTGAAAATCCAAGTTTAGAAGCATTATTTCATTCTTCTGCAGGACAATGTCTTAAATCAGAATAGTCCTGGTAAGTCAGCTATATGATTTGAAATTATGCAGTTGAATTTCAGAGTCTAGAAGTGTGAAGTCTGGACTTGCACAGATAAGAAGTGGGAACTAATACACACTGATCCTGAAAAGCACATGGAGAATAATGATACTTACTATAATGTAAATATAGATTGTATAATACTGCTGCCATTCTTTTTCTGGGATATGTTAGCAGGAGATACATACAGCATCTGGATAATTTTTCTCTGTTCCTGTTACTGAGGAGAACTCTGCTGGATATTGTCTCTAGCTTTGGACATTGTATTTTTGAAAAATACTGATAAATCATGAGGGAAATTAGTAGAAGGCAGTGGGAATGGTATTAGGAAAAAAGCTTTATGAGAAAAGATTAATGGAATTAGGTTTGCTCAATCTAGAAGAGTGGTGATAATTGAGGGATTTAGACAATCTTCAGCTGAGTAAGGGATTCTCAAATGGAGATGTTTTTTGTATTGTCCTGAGAAGCAGAGAGAAGTATCCTTGTGGAAGATACTGAGTAGTGGTTTTGTGTTGAGTAAGAAATATAGCTGAAACTTCATCTGTGTTAGCTTGTAATAATCTTTGGTTCTCAAAGTATGAACAGTTAGCTTGATTTTTTGGTTTTTAATGAAATGTAAAATGAAGATTGGGTAGGATCAGTTAGGATCAGTTAGGATCAGTTCAGCCCATTTTCAATATCTCTACTGTAATTTAGTCACTGCCACATTTTTACTTAAAATATTAGAGCAATTAACAGCTTCATAGCCCTTGGCTCCTGTTTCAGAATTCTGGCAAGTGGTTGTCAATGTTCAGATCAATCTAAGCTAATTGGCTTAGTAGTAAATCAGTGGTTTAGCATTAATCTGCATTAAGGTAGCATCGTTTAGAGCAACTGAATTCACCTCTGTAGGGTTCCCTGCTCCTTCTCCTAAATTCTTTGTTATCTGTAATCCAATAAACAAGAACGAAATTGCAGTTCCTACTGTTAATAGGCGCTAGCAAGAAAGGTGAGCTAAATCAGCTGTAAATTCAAAGAAATAATGAAAATGTTGTCATTTCCTCTGTGGTGTGTAAATTGGCAATAGCAGCAGTGTGAAGATTGTAAGGGAAATTGAGGCAAAGATCTCCCCTGCTCTGTAACTCCATAATGCCAGTGGGTGCTCTGGCTGGAACGGGCACATTTTGGCTACTTCCCCTGTGTTGTTTATAGGGAGTCCTGCTTTTGTTCTGTATCTGATGGAGACTTCCTCTCTTGTGTCCGTCATCTGCAGTTGCATAACCTTGGTATTTTAATCAAACAACCCAGAGAGAAGTGCCCTCCCCTTCCTGGGCAGGGTTGCAGCAGGACAGCAGGGGTGGCTCCCCTCCAGGTCTGCAAGGGGCAGGAGAGAGGGGTGCCCTCCTCCTGTGGTCTGGGGTGCTCAGAGCCGACACGGCCTCTTGCAGGCAGGACAGATTCAAGTCAATCTGAAATGGAAGCTGCCTCCAAGCTGAAGAAGTTCTAGGCTTTCTGACAGTGGATAAAACACTGGCGGCACTGGGGTGGGAAAAAGGTGGAAATCGTTTCTTCTCATCTGAAAGCTGTTCCTTGGTCTTGCTCTGCTTATCCAAAAGGTGAAATTGTGGCAAAATTTCTGAGCAGAGAGAAAGGTGTAGGAAATGGCCGTTCTCACTCACTGCAGCTTTGACTTTGCAGCATGGAGGGAGTGGAATAGGAGTGGGAGAGAGGCTTGGTATCTGGCTTCCCTTGCTTAATGCGCTCCCATACGTCCCTCATGCATGGGTTGAGGAAAAGATGTGCTAATGGCTGTTGCTCCTTCTTCTCCTTCATGCCTGAGAGGTGGGGTTGTCTCTTTGTATACAGAGATCTTAGAAGTGGCTCTTAGTTTGAGATGCTTGGTAGATCTCTGTGGTCAAATAGTTAATGGGAGGAGCAAGGAGGAAAGGGAATCAGGAATGTTCTTCACCCAGGTCATGCAGACACAGGGCAGCTGAGAGGAAAAGAAAACAATATTAAACGGATAATTGTGATTACAGTTTTTGCGTTACCCTGCTCTAAATTTTTTGGGTTATTTTCCTTTAAAGAGTGAGTCTTTATGGTGGGATGCAGAAACATGTGGGACCAGGGGATGCTCATCGCTGATTTGTTACCATGTGAATTAGATGGTGCAGCTGTCTGTGGAGTTTTCAATGTAAAACATGGAAACATTAAACTGTAAAATGCAAAAACCACAAACCATACTAGCTTATCCGTATACATCGGTACTTGGAAGATGCCATATTGTTTATTTTTTAAGTTGGCAAACTTGTCTTTAAAATATGTGACTCTTTCCTATGAAGCAGCAGCAAAACAGCTTTTATAGTTGTCTCAGAAATTCCAGTTGGTGCAGAAGTTGGAATCAGTTATGCATACTCTCAATTTGTTGTATGTCTGCTTAATACTTTTATGATGATCCTACTATTGAAATGGCAACAAATAATTTAAGAGAAAAGTTCAAATATGTAAAGTTTTTCCATGCTGAAACAAGTCACCTCCCTAGCTAGCAGATAGAATCACAGCCACAAATAGAAAAATTCCAGAAGCTGGAGTAAGGTGATAAAAATTTATTTGGTGTAAAATTTTGTTGGAATATATTAATATTACACTACGTAGCCAAATTGTATTTACTTAGATAGCATCTTTTTAGTTTTCTCTGAGGTCCTTTGTTGTTCATTTGATAGGACACTGGACTGGCAAATCCTTGTTGGGAGAGATACATCTGCAGGGCAGATTCAGGTGCCTCTTTTGAGAGTCCTATTTATGGTTTAGTATGGAATCAGAAGAGGAGGAATTTGTCATTTGGCACAGTGACAATTGATGTAAGGGTGGTATGTCTCCAATGCCCACCTCGTGGGTTGCCTCATCCCAAGGCACCATGGACTTGTGGCCTGCTTTGCTGGATGTCATATAGTTGAGGCAAACACTAAAGGTTAGTGCTTAGTGGAGAGACTGTCACATCTCTCAGCACTGCAAAACAAAGAACTTGTTGCTTTACTCTGCAAATTAACTGATTGGCAGGAAGCTGCTTCGATCTGGTGTTGCATGGACCTCTCAGGGAGAAGTTCTTAAGACTAGAGAGTCTTTACAGCATTCCTGTTTTTTTTCTGAGCCAAAAAATCCCAAGACAGGCTGTGGGTTTTGTTTGTTCTGCATGGTTAATCCAATTCTGAAGTGGATTTTCAATATCAAATCTCCTTAACCTTAGACATGCACAGTAAAGGATGACACTTTCATGTGTGCTTTCCTGTTGGGGATTCCTGCCTTCGTGCAATTTTCAGCAGTAACTGTGGTGACTGTCAGTGAAGGTTATAATATTTTTATCAGCAAAAGTATTGGTTGTGATAATGATTTAGCTCAATAAATTCAGTTTATAGCAGGTGAATAGTGATGATTTTATATGGTAGTTTTAAAAAAATTACGAAGTTTAAACCACTGTCTGTACTCATCTTACTGTACCACATCTCAATTTAATTCCAGCTATGTCTGCATACTGTAAAAGTTCACACAGGTGTGAAGAAAGCATGATCTTCTTTCTGAGCATTAGCAATAGCATAAGCTGTTTGGAAGCCAGTTGTTACATCAGTAACATAAATGTATGTTCAGAGATAAATGTTTATACATACCTGCAGTCAGAAGATTTACCCATTTGCATATTTTTGGAGTATATTATATTATATATACTGGCAAAGCAGTATAATGTAACCATTTTTTCTCATCTGTTTCTAAAGATAATGTGAAGGTTTCAGGTGCTTTTTTACATAACTGTTTGTGTTAAGCTTCTTATTATTTAGAACAGACAAGTATGCTAGTTTCTTATTTTGTTTTGCAACAGATTAGACTAGTTTTACTATTTATATTTTGCAGACTATTACTGTTCTACATAATAGCAGCCTATTAAGAAAATCCTGCTTTCAAGAATCTCAGAAAATCAGATTTTGTTTTAAGAGATCCAGACCTTTTAATAGATCACAACCTCACAAATGTTTTATTCCTGAGGAGTCTGATTTGAAAGAACACAAAATTATTCTATTTCTAAAAAAAGCACTAAACCCCCAAATCCTGGCAAATCAGAACGATTACACTATGCATTTTACTGAATCAAGTGATTGATGTATTTGCTGAATTTTAATTTTGTTTACTCTGAAAGAAAGATGATGTGATTTTAAACACCAATATTACCTACTGATGATGTTGAAAATGGCATGACACAGGTACAAGGAAAAGCCCAGCACAGCAGAAAGGTAGTGGTTAGAATCCAGGCCATCAGGCATTATTTGCTTGAAGATCAATCTTATCAGTAGGGACAATGTGATCCCAAGGTGTAGGATGGCAGGACCATAGTATGTGCTGAGAAAGAACCATATTCCTCTAGACTGTTAAAACTTGTGATAGGGCAATGTAGAGGGTCTGTGGTGGGGAGGTCAATCTGTGGGGCCTTCACAGCTCCCTAACTTCCTGCTGGTTCCACACAGGGCAGTGTGGTGATGGATGAGGGTGAGGAGGGCTTGGCAGCCTCAGGCCATTGCACAAGCTGCAGGATGAAGTTGTTACAGAGCAAAAACTGTGTGGAGGGTTGGAAAGGCTCGAGGATGACTTAGAGAAGAACTTCTCCTGCAGGCTTGGAAGACTCGGGGTACACCTGGTGTGGGGAACAGTTCTGTCAGGTACTGCCTAAATTCTGCTCACTGAGTTCTGGTGAATCTGGAGAACTCCACCAGCACCATCAGCTTTCCCAGTCAGTTGCCTGCCTGGTTCTTTGCTGCAATCCTGCAGGAGCACTGCTGCTCGAGCTGATTCCAAAAGATGGAAAATGGGCCAGCTGTCTGAGTGGCCGAAGGAGAGACATCAGGTCGCTGGAGGAGGGTGTGGCCAGGAGAAACAGAAGCCAGGAAATACTTAATATGTAGCTTTTGAGAATGCTGAAACTGGGATCTGTAGGCTTGCCCATTAAGGTACTGGGACCACTGCTGGGTCACAGGGCTTTTGCAAGAAATCCCATATTGACATTATTGGTTTTTGTCTGAACAGGCACGGTTAAGTCAGGGTAACAATTAGAGCAGGTCACAAGAGAGTGGCATTTCCTTCCTGGAGAAGGGAGCATTTTGCAAAATGCTGTAATGGAGACTTCATAGAAGTGATGGTTCTCAGTTGACCTAGGCTGGACAGTGGTTAAGCTGTGGAAGCCTGGGGCAGCCTTTCTTGTCAAAACTGTTTGTTCCAGGCTTTTTGCTGGAAGCAAGGACATTAAACAGATAATATTTTCCTGGATATTATTTAATGGAGCAACTTCTCCCCTTTCCTGTTCTGTTTTCTACCTGCCTTTCCCCCTCATTTCTTTCTGAACAGGAGATATCAGTCAGTTTTGAAGAAATTATACAAAAACTGTGTGCTGATACTTCTAAGCCATGATCTCATCTGTGAAGAATGTGAATGCAAGATAAAAATATGAACACCAGCTTTTAAAATGAGAATAACAAACCTTAAATCGTAGCTAAACTGCTTAGTATCTTACTCATACTTTTTCAATACTATCAAGGTACAATGAAAAGCAAAACAAATTGGTTTAACTCTTTCCTTTTTTTCCCTTGTGGAGTGATCTCCATATGGCTCTCATGCCTCTCGCTGAATGCACAAGATATTTTTCACCAGCAACATGAGCATGTTGTTTAGCTGTAGTGTACTCTTTGTGACTCTTCCACCCACACTGTGCTCAAGGGAGACTCTATTTAGCTTGTACAGCGCAAAAGGTATTTAAAGAAAAAGTTATTTTGCTTTCCTTTGAAATAGGCACTTCTAAATAACAATAAGTGCCAGGGGATTGTTTCTAGAATGCTGTCTATTCCTTTTTCATCTCTAGTTTAGGATATCTGAGTAGATTCTGAGTTGTACAGCCGGGTAAAAATTTTAGCCTTGACTTAAGACAATGAGATTAAAACCAAAAACCATCCTGGTGTAAAGAGATTTTATTCACAATACTAAGGTCTCCTCTTCATATGTCTTTACTCTGGAGTAGATTATATTTGACTCCTAAATCTCCAGCATAATTTACTGCAGCCTGTATTTTTAAATTTCATTTTATGTGCATGCTGCTGTAGTCTACCACTGCAGCTCTCCTGGCTGAATGATGTGAGATACAGCAGTGCTAATCTCTAGCACATGTGAAAAATGGAGGAATGTACTCAGAGAACAGAAAGTCCACATACCAACAAGCAGCTTCTGTGTCAGCAGCTGCTGGAACAGAAAAATGAATGATCATCATTGCAAGCCTGTTGAGAGTGTCTGAGGATCACAGGAAGGGGTTAACAGCATCCCTGGGTATGTGTCCATAGGCACACTCTGCACATCCAATCAAATATTTATGAATGAAGGTCAGATGTGCCCCTTTCAGGAGGCTGTCCCCTAACTTGTTTACAAAATACAGCTTGAAAAAGAACACGGCCAGGTTGAGTTACAACCTGACATCTCTGATGTGTCAGAAATGTGACGTAACGGCTTATGCCTCCGTGTTGGTGGGGTTCAGCCCAGCTCCCCACTTGAGCCTCAAATGCTATTAATAGTAACACACTGAGTCATAGAAGCAAGAATGTCAGACTGCCTGTGCTGTGCTGCTCTTACACGTTGGACTGCTAACAATAGAAATCCAGCCTAGATTTGTCAGAATAGAATAACTATTTTTTTCCATGCATGTGCCTGTATCTCTGGTGCTCTCTCTCTCACTCTCTTAGTGATTTATTTATTGAAGAATGTCACTGAATAAGAGATACCTTACGGATGAGGCAGACTGACTTGTTTAATTTGCTCCTGTTATTCTGGGTGGCATTTGTACAAAACATCTAGAATTTATTTACTGCAAATATTTTTAACACTGTGTGCGTGGTCTGATTTTTTTGCAGCAGGTATCAGCCATCTGCTGCTCTGTCTGGCTGATGCCTACAGCTTGTTTCTTTACATTAATATCTCTCTCCCTACGTAGAGTAGCATGGAGAAGGAATTCCCTTGTGGAGGTGTGAGCATTGTAAATATAGAGTGCAGTATTAATGTAATTTCACTTCCATCATGTAACATAAAGCACATTTTGCACTGAGCTGTGGTCAAGTTGAAGCTTTTGCTCAATGAGTCTGTCCATAATTTAGCCCAAAATATCTTTATATTTGACCCAGTTCTCTGCTACTGAGATCACCTCTGTCTTTGACAAGTCAGTTCATTTCCATTTGCCATTTTCTCTGCCTTTAAACCACAAATACTAAAATTTACTCTCTAGGCAAAGGCATGAATGACATAGGTTTAGTTTGGGGAAGTCACTGGTGGCTAGCTAAAATGAGGAATTAAGTAATAGTAGTAGTGATAGAGGTTCTCCAAAATCTTGATGCTGACAGTATGTATGTGTCATTTTGTATTTATTTGTGGCTTTTAAGGGGTATTCAGGATTTTGATTAGTCATATTTCCAATCTTTTCTTCATAACTGGGAATAAAAGTATGCTTGTAAAAGAAAAGCTTTGTTTCTCCTGACTCTGACCTGCATCTTTTAATAGAAGGCAGAACCTTGCTGTATGATGATGAGACTTGACAATATTCTAAAGGGTTGGTTTGTTTGTTTTTCAGCATTAGTTTATTGACCAGTCTTTTCTCAGTAGAGTTTAGTGCCTGGAAAACCATAAATTGGAAGGTCAGTTTGATGCCCAGATTCAACACTGGTGCTTTGTCTTGTTGGGGATGTGTTGGGGGGTGAAATTCCCGTATCAGTGCTGCTGTTTCAATACACTTCCATCTTCTGTCTTAGTTCCATGAGTACCTGTGGCTATCATCTGCAAAAGAACAGCTTAGGAGGAGTTATAATTTACAATTATTTAGTTTTGCAGAATACAGCACTTAACTTTGACTCACAGCAAAAATTTGTCTGTGGTACTGCCTGGCTATGCTTCAGAACCCAGGTGCTCACTGAGCAGTGGCAGTTCTCCTTTTTATTATTTTTATTGTTGTTTGAAGTAGAGAATAGGTAGGCATTCCCATCTTCCACAGACTGTATGTTACCCTCATCTGTTCTATGGTCAGTAGGCATTGAGAGACCATTTATTAGCATGTTTTGTGGTCTAGTAATTGCTTTAAAGCTAAATCCGGGAGTGGATAAACTGCTCACCACAGAAAAGCCACTGTGCTGCAGCCTGCCTCAGCACTTGCCTGTGCTCATCTTTGTTTCCCCTCTTGATCCTGGCTCAGTTTGAGTAAATAAAATAATAGGAAACTCATAAATACCACTTTATCTTTGTGTGTGCGTTGGAACAGCTCTCCTGCTCTCCCTCACATCTCCCTTGCAGCCTCTTCCCAGTCATTCGGGAGCAAATTACAGCGGCAGCTCGGCTGTGCGAGGGCAGAGGAATGCAAGGTGGTGTCAGGGGCTGGAGATGAGGGACGCTGGAATCCAGCATTTGTTCCCCAGCGGCAGCTGTAGCTGGTTCTTTCAACACAAGGGGCAGAATGCACGGGCAGGGGATGAGCTGCCATTAGCCATCGGAAAAGACCACAGTGGAAGAGAAGAGGCACAAGAAGGAAGGAGACAGTGATGAGCAATCGGACCTGATCAGACTTTGTGGGAAATCTGACCAGGGGAGATTATTATCTGGAATAAGCTGCCTTTTTTCTTTTTCTTTTTTTTTTTTTTTAAATCCACCTCAGCCAAACACTGCTGGAAAAGAGATTGTGTTTAAATTACTTAAGCTAATTCTTGCTTCTTCCACTACGAAGAAAAATTGTTTGCCATGGTGAAAGAAGAAGGTAATTATGTTTATTGATAGACTGGAGCTGAAAGCTAATGTGCCAGCCACAGTCACCTGAGGTTTAAACCTTCACATTTAAGATGTGCATGCTGTGATTGGCAGTTGTTGTTTTCCTTTCTATAAAAATGGTGTGTGAAACCCTGCAGTGGATTGCATTGGTTATCCCTGTACCTGCTTTAATAAGGGTAGAATCTGGAACACACCTAATTTAGTGTGTCTGCACAGCAGGCTCCCTTCTGTGTGTACATGTTTGTTTGGGGTTTTTTTTCTGTGATTTAACCCAAGTTGACAGTTCTTTACCTGTATTTGCTACAGTTCAAGTAGTTTTGACCACTGAGGCAGCTAGTTTAACATTTTAAAGATAAACATTGATATACTCAATTCTGGACTTGAGAGGGCATATTTTAAATTTTAATGGATAAATGGATTATATGAGATTTTGCAAAATGCTTGAATTTTGCAGCAGTAAATTAGGTATCAGTTTCAGTTGCCTGTAAGTAACATTTTAAGACTCCTACAGAAGAATTTGCTAGTTTAAAGAGTTTAGAAATGGTTGTGGGGTCTTTCCTTGCAGTAATACTGGTCTGTGTCATTTATTGTATTATTAAGATGTGAGATACATTCTGAGTTGTATTTGAGTGTACTGGATGTGGTTTGGGGGCATAACATTATCACAGATAGATTCAGACTCAGTCTCTTTTTCTGTGAAGAGGGGCGTCTGTGTTCTTTACTTTTGAGGACTCTCTAAAAATAATGTGGAGTAAATTCAAACCAGGGAAGAAACAGAAATAAGAAGTAGTAATGCTGAGTAAGAGTGAGCAGTTTTGCAGCTTTGAACACCCATGCTAAGACTTTTTTTTAATGTTGTAAATAAAAAGTGAGTGCAATTAGCTTCACAGATGTTTAGATTGAGGAGAGCAGGACAAATGCCGCGTATATTACAAATGCCTGCCACAGTGTGTTGTTCATATCAGGAGGATTGTGGTCATAACCATTGTCCAGTCTATTGATAATTTTTGTTGATGAAAGGTAGTGACCCAGCATAAATTTTATTGGCTACTTAGTAGGTTTGGGATCCCTTATTTCAGATTTACAGGATTATTTTTATAGTGTCAGTCATGAACTGATGACCCAGTATCAGTAAGCCACACCAGGAATGGTTTAAATAGGAATTTCACCCCAAATCCTGGAAGGTGCAGGTTTCAGAATCATTTGAATGAACTATGTCAGTCATCTTTTCAGAAAAATAAGTGTATTATCATTCAGTTTATCATAACTGGTGCTTGTTTTCTAAGATGCATTTTAAAACAGGACTGCTGGTTTTCTTGAAGTGTACATAAATCATGGGTAGCATGATTGGTCCTTTTATATGTTTCTGTCTCCTCCCCCAGCTGATGTTCAATTGGTTGTATTCCCTGTGTTACATGGGGCTGTACCTGAGGAATACTCAGTGAATTCAATTTTAGCATCTTACACCATGAGAGCTGTCATTTACCTGTAACAAAATTAAAACAAGCCCATCGATTTGTAAAAAATGGGAGACAAAAAAATTCATAGAATGGCAGGAAAAGTTGACAATGAATGGTTGAAAATCTGCAAAACACTTGTGTTTAAATTGCTTCCTTTCCCCCTCCCCACCAAGTTTAATGCATTATTTACAATGGCTGTTTATATTGACGTTGGATATAAATATTTTTTTTCCTGTTCACAGAGATAATGGACTAAAATAGCTAAATGCTCTCTCTAGTTTTGGAGTGCAATTACTGATATTTTGTATCTCATGCCTGCAGTGGGAGAAAGGATGGTATCTGTTAAATATTTTGATTTTATACATTATTACTTTCATAATTTCCCCAACAATTTTTTTAACTCTTTTGTTTCTGCCTCAGTTTTCTTTTTCCTGTTTCTTGGTGGGCTTTTTTTGTTGCTTCGTTTCTTTCTTTGAGTTTTTGTTTTGTCTTGGTTCGTTTTTCTTTTTTTTTTCCTCCTCTGCTTTAGTCAGAAGGTCAGGAGTTATTGCTATAAAAGTCACTCTCTACGGTGATACTCTTGCAAAATGCAGTCAGTACAATACAGCTGGTACTCTCCCTTCCAGCCACTGCCTGAACTATGGTTTGAACAGGCTGAGAATGCAGTTCAGTCCAGTGTGATTTCATAGACATGTTAAGTAGGCACTGGAGGGGCTGGTTTCAGCTAGAAAAATGCAACTCCACTGAATTGCAAAACGGTTGGTAAGAGTTTTTAGGAAATTAGCATGCTTCATTATGCTCATATTGTGTCTGCCTGGTTAGTTCATACACAAAAAAAATCCTGAGGCCAGGGTGTTTTCTGCTGACACCAAACGGCGCTTCCTAAATTATGTCTGATACCACATTTTCATGTCTCTGTGTACTTAGCTATTTCCAATTATGAGCCCTTATTATCTAGTTACTCAGCTAAATTATTATCACTGTGCTGCATCCAAGGGCGACTTTCTCTCTTCGTATCCTTTAACAGAAAGAAAGTTTACATGTGCATATGTGTGTCTTGTCATTAATTCTCTCTGGCAATTTAAAGCCTATGTTGGATAATCTGCAATCTTGCTGCTTCTATGTTGAGGTCAGTGTGTGGGTTGTGAGCCTGCAAGCCAGGTTTCTGTGTGATACAAGTGTTGCAGCTTCATTTTTGCCCCCATTAGTTCACATGAGCTGAGGATTTTGCCCTGATTCTTGATTTCTTGAGTAGTTAATGAGAAGGCTGTCCTGGCATTCAAGTGCTAGTCTGTGAAAGCATATTGGTAATCAGCTTTGTACCTGATGAGATCTTGGGCAGGATCGTTCATGGGCAAACCTATGAAAGTGGATTAGTAGCTGTTCATGCCATGCTGCTGCATGCTTGGAAGGATAAAAGGAGAAAAGATGAAGGGTTGAAGATTTTTTGCATTAAAGAAGGGGGCACAGAGGCTTAATGATTTCTGTTCTTCTTACACTGATTCTGCTGAAGGGAAGGTGCTGGCACCTACTGGGTACAAAGTTGCAGTGAGCTTGATCATGTCTCCATGTTCTCACAACTTCTCTGTAGGTGTTCACTGGTGCTGGCTTTCCCAGGAAGCCACACAGAAGGTGCAGGTCACCGAAATGGTATCATATTTCCTGTATCATTTGGCCCATGGTCTAGTTCAGGCTTGCAGAGAGATTTTGTCCTCTGTTGTTTTTATTTCGCTTTTGATAAAGCATGACAGTGATACATCTTCAGGTTATGACCAAGAGGACTGGTTTTATGCTTCCAGTAGCTCCAACCTTCTTCTCTTCCATTTGCCAATACCAAGAGTTGTGAGTCCCCAAAGGAGCTTTTGGTCTTTTTCTTTTGTTGTAATGGAACTGCTTTAGATGGGATTTTCCTTGAAGAGTATACAAATGTTACCTGTCTGCTAATTTCAAGGTGTTCTCTCTTGGGAACTTTGTGTCTCCAGTGCTCTGTGTATTTGTAGGCTTAACATTTATTCCCTGTGTTAATCAAGAAAATGTTGAGTAATGGGACTTGGGTCCTAACACCGTCTCAGTGTCATGGTTGATAAAGAAATGTAGTCTCGGTTTGAACTCATGACTTTGGAACTTTTTAACCCCAGGTGACCTGGGAAAGTCTCCAGGTTTGTTGCTTTTGGAGCACATGACAAGATTATGCAATCACACATTGGCAGGGGGAGGACTGGGGTTTTCTTTTTGCTTCAGTTTACTTAGTTTCAAATTTGGTTCTGCTTTGCAGTTTGCTTTTGGGGCTGGGCATTTGGGCTTTTTTTTTTTTTTTTTTTTTGGTTAAGGGCATGTGCTGCCTTGTACAAGCCACAGAAAAGGCTTTTTTTAAATATACATAATAGTAGATGTTTAAAAAAAACCACTTGTAGTTAAAGTACTAAACAACAGAACAGTTTTGTGTTAGAGGCTCTTAAGGTGACCTTGGGGAGGTAATTTGATCTCTCCTTGTGTTAATCTGTAAAATGAGGGTAAGAACATTCCTCCTGTCTCCCTTGATTATTTGAATTAGAGGTCTTTGGAGCAGAGAGTTTCTTTTACCTTGTTTCACAGCTCTGACAAGGCAATCTTAGTGTTGTGACTTCACTACTTCAACTTGTAAAAAAAAAAAAAAAAGAAAATCCAGTGTTATGTGATTATCTTGTAAACATCTTATTACTTTTTAAAGGCAACGGAATTGTAAAGGAATTATGTTTCTATTGGCACATTTATGGCATTGCTTTTCTGTACTTTCTCTTTCTAAATTTATTTTTAATATTCGGTTTCAAATTGCAGTTCTGGTGTGCAGCATTGATACTGAGAGAAACAAAAATAACCAGGGAGATGCCAGCTCAGGCACTGCATGTTTACTGGAGATTTTACTTTTTTTTTTTAAATAGTGCTTAGTTCACATGAGGGTACAAATACTCATATCCAAAGAGTTGGGCAAGCACAGTGTGCAGTCCTACCATGCCTGACCACTTCCAATGTTTCCCAGTAGCAGAATTCCATACATTCCTTGCATCCCAACTGTGTGTAGGAGCCAGCTCTCTGAAGATGTGATGGCAGATATTTTATACTGAGAAATGGAAGAACTTTTGCTATTGATCTCACTGGAGGGGAGGGCTTAGAGGGTTTAGTCATTAAATTTGAGACCATGGGAGTTCATGGGTTCAGGGGGTGGTACAGGCAGCCCTTCCTCCAACTGAAACAGTGAGTGGTGTGAGAAAAAAACCCCAGTTTCGAGAAGGGGAGGTTCAATCAATTTCATTTTCTCACAATTAACAAAGTTCTTATCACTGATTCTGGTTTTGAAGATAAAAGCAAGCAAGCACATGCTCAGAGAAACACACCTCAGGTTCTCTGTGGAGAGTTCTCCTTCCCCTTGCTGGTCTCCAGTCCCTGTCACTCACTATCCTCAGCACCTTTGGTGAGGCGTGGGTGGTGCAGCAGACTGGTACCAGTCCATTGCTGCTCCTTTCATTGTGTTGCTCCTTTTTCCTTACCCAGTTATTTCCACATGGCCACAGTCCTTTTGGAGTTGTACTTCCTCCTGAGTCTCTTCTTGGGGCAGCTACTTTGCCTTGGCATTTCTCCTGCCCTGCTGACCTTCCTGCCTCAGCATAATTTTTGTTTCTCTTCCCTGTGCTTTAGTGTCTTCTCTCTCCTGGGCAATCTGTGCCAGTGCACAGTGAAGTGCTCTGGTATCTCTCTCGTGTCTCCTGCTGTTTGTCCTTTCAATCTTTACCACCTGTTGGTATGTCCGTGTTTTTGCAGAGGTTCTCTGGGCTCCTCTGGTTCTGTTTTGATGTGCAATGGGTCAGTTTTATCATTTGCTGAACTGGTTGGACCAACAGTGACCTGCACAATCCCATCCTTGGCCACCTCCTACACAAGTCATCACTGCAGCACCATCACTACAAAGCCCTGCTGGTTATGGTGAATACAATTGAGTGGAATAAAAAATTGTATGGTTGCTTCCCTTGGATGAGAATTCAAAAGGCAATGCTTTTATAGATAGAGTCTTGGCATAGTAAAATTGTTTAAAAATACATTAAGCTAGGGCAGAGAAATGTTTTTCCAAAGGGGAGGTAGGAATCTTGGTAGAAAAGAATTTGCAAGGTAGGATGATAATTTGTCCTGCTACTGTCGGAGAGTCAATTATTTTTGTAGAAAAATTAATGGATGCCATGGGAAAAGAAGAAGTTCCACTAATCAAAATGTCTTGTGCCCTTTGGGTGGGAGAAGCCAGGGAACAGGATTTTTTTTTTTTTTTTTTTTTTCCTGGGGGCAATCCATAACTAATTTAAAAAGGATTATTTATAACAAAATTGGTTTTCCACCTAGAGGACAGTCAGTATCCCCAAAAGAATGATTAATCCTTGCCTTCGTTGAGCCTGGATAACTTTCAGGCTCACTAGGGATCTGTCTAAGGAGAACACTTAGGCATTGTCTTAAGCCTGTTCTGTTCAGCAGAGTGTCTTGTTGAGTCTAATTGAATCACTGGGATTTAAAGCTAAGTAAGTGCTTCAGTGTTGCCTCAAAGTTGGACCCAATTTTTGGAGGCTGTGTGACGTTTTTGAAAAAAAATCATGTATTTTATTAATGGTGGTCATTTTGTGTTGTGTGTTAGCTACACTGTTCTGTAAGATACAACAATGAGAGAAATAATTCCAGATTTTATATGGGCTGATCATAAAGTGATATGAACCCAGCAATGATAGAAGCCTTGTGTCAATCAATCATGTACATTATCTGCTATTAATGCCAGCTGTTCAGAAGTGAAAGATTGTTGCTCTTATGCTATACAAGAGAATAATAGGCAAGGTTCTATAAACAGTGTCAGCAGGGTGGGTAACTCTGTAATTCCCACTCAGTGCTGTTAGTAGCACTTCAGTATCACACATGTCAGTATAATCTACATAGCAGTATTGTGGAACCTTGCTTTAGTTGAGGATCTGGTTCAGAAGCAGGATCTTAAAATGATATCAAATAAAGAAGTGATCCAAATAGAAATGAAGCCTTGCAGAACTTATTACTGCTGGATCGAACAAGAGTTGATGAATTACTTGTGTGTTAAAAGAAGCCGTTGCGTTTGTATTTTCTTTTCTCCAAAGGCACCTCAAAACAGGATTTGATGGATTTGAGGATTTGCTATCCAGCAGTTAAAATGCTAGCCAGAGGAACAGGCTATGTTTAGGGGTACTGTATTGGTCAGGGCTTTCCCTGTGATAGTCCTATTACCATATAATGGTGACACTTGATGGTCTTTAGGAGCACAGTTATTTATTGTTGAAATAACACACCTCAGAAACTGACTTCTATGCTGCAATGTTTTTAAGGTCTAGGTGCCAACATGGGCAATTCAGCACAGGGCAGTGCCTCTGAAATGTCTGGTTTATCAGCTCTGTACGTGGCAAACTAACCCGGGAGTCAGGAGCCCTGTGAAGACTTATGTTGCTCATTTCTGTGGCTGTCTAGTTTTAGTCTGAGGCTGTGCAGCTCAGTCTTTAGAAATACCAGAAGTGAGGGTGGTACTGAATGATGAGCATTTACAAGATCCTTGATTGAAGGAGAGTTTCTAAGCACGGGGCACAGAGCTTCTGTGGTTTAAAGGGGTTGGCTGAGGACAGGTCTCCGCGAGGATCTTGTGCAAAACCCTTGGGGAGATTCCTGGTGGCAAGTGAGGGGAGATTTTACTACAGATTCTGTTTTGAAAGCATCTGGGAGACCACTGACTTAAGTAGGTCAGTGTTCCTCCTCAGATAATCTCGGGTAAACAGTGAGGGAATTGATTTTTTAAATTAGCATTTTTATATTGACTTACTTCAGAAGGGAATTTAATTCATTTTACTGTATGGAATACTCATGCAGCCTCAAAAAAGGATGCATAGGGGAACTGTGACAAGTTTATTGCTGGAATCCCTACATGGGATGCTGTTTGGGTAGCTGAGAGGCCTGACAGACATTTGAGTGCTATTATGGGTAACCACCACTCATCAGTAAGCCAGAATTTCCATGTTGTCTGGAAAAAGCAGTTTTTTCTGCTAACTTCAGCAACTTGCTTTCATGTAGCCTTGAGGATCCTTAAGGATTTGCACTGAATAATTTGACACTTCTGTTTTATTCATTGTTGTGAGTAAGGTTTTGATATTGGACTTGATGATCTTTGTGGTTGCTTTCCACCTCAGACTATTCTGTGATATTTTTTTTAAGATAGAGACATCAAGTGATGGGTATGAGATGGTTGCTCAGAGTATGCTGAGGAGCTCTTGAATTTCTAATTACCTCTATCCTATGTTTGAAAAAAAATCACTCTTTTGAAATAGTGGATGATCCTCTTGTGTCTGTCAGATGTGTTGAAGGCATAACTCAGAATTTTCTGCCATTTACAAGGCTTACAAACAGTTACTACATGTTAGAGACTTGCAGATGTTGGGTGTGAGAAGCAGATGTTTAGCATGATCTTCCAGCCCTTCAGAAAGGAGTTTCGAAGGGTCAGTTGGTTATCTTGAAATACTGTCCCTCAGTAAGTTGGTTCTGGAACCAAGTGCAGAGAACCTTTGTGGATGTGATGAAGATCAAGAAAAGCATTCTCAGAACATCAGATAAGAGAGTCTGAGCTCACTCCCTCTTTATCACCCAATTTTTATGGTGATCTGTCATGTGAAAAATTACTCTGTACTAATGTAGAAATACGGCAGACTAAATTCACTTTGTGCTTCTTCCCTTTGGCTTGCTAACCGCTAATCAGCAATCCCTCTGTTAAGGAATGCAGGTTTTGATTCAAAGGCTGGCTTGGCTTAGTCAACATTTGTTTGATCATCATCTGTTTCTCAGCGTGTCTTAGTTTGCTGCATACTTCATTGCAAGATTAGTGCCTTTTCTGTACTGAAAATAGTTTTAAAACTCCCTATTGCTTTTTCTGTTTGAGCTTAAAACAACTCCTGACCATGCTCAGTTAAGAAGCTGTTAATGACTCTTCTTTGAAAGGATTATAGTTTTTCTTGAACAAATATAAATGTAATAATTTTGTCAAGTCCTTTTGTTCCTGCTAAGTATAGATGATGCTCTAGAATGTGCTTTTGTTCACCTGCCAAGTGATCAAAGGCAAACATGTGGACAGACATGGCAGAAGTTCCTCCTTGCTGCTATTTTAGAGAATGACAAACTCTTCTAAATAGGCTCTGGTGCTTTTGTGTTGGTCAATAAAGCTGCTGCAGTTTCACTGGATTGCAGAGCTGAGTTAGCACTAAGGTGTGTTTCCACCTGACAAGCTGAGAAAGTGCTCAGGCTCCTGGTGGGTCCAAAGCAAGAGTAGGATATCCCAAGGTTCCTATTCAGCCATAAGGGCCTACCCAGTCAGATTCATGCATTGTCATCAAGAAACTGTGAAAATTTTACACTAAGGCTATAGACTGTCAGAATCTGTGGTGAAATCCTCAGTGTGTCCAGGTAAGGATGTAATCCCTAAATAAACATGAGCAAATTTTCTTCATCTCTCAACCACTATCAAAGGCTTGGAAAACTGGATCCACCAAACACATTTCTTTTAATTGCAGAACCATCACAGTTACACTGTTTTATTTTGTGTATGTGGTAGAAGGTGATCCCTTTTCAGATAGGATCAAGCAGGTGCTGGTGTTAAATATTTCACTTAATACTGAACCATTCATATGCATAAATCTTTATGGGGCTGAGGCCTTAGGGCCTAATCTTGCATGCTGTTCTGTGGGGAATTAATTGCAGTATCAAAGCTCTAGACAGCAGAAGAGGGATGGGAGTAGGATAGGAAACAGCAGAGAAAATACAGAGAAAATGAGCATGTTTGCACTTGTGTTCTGAAACAATGAAACAAATGTGATTTTTTTCATGCTGTATTTTAAAGCTCATTATTTCCTCACCTTTTTACACATTTGTGTGTGTGGCATAAAGCTTTTTATTTTTTTTTGTAAATAACGTAGGAGTTGTCTCACATTGATTTCAAATTACAGTTACTAATATTTTGAGTTTCTACCTAGCACTCATATCTCTAAATTTTTATATTTCATCCTGTTAGCTGCATTAGCTTTATCCATGGGTTATGTTACCTAAAAATAGGAAGGTATTTAAATACTGGTTTTCTTACTCAAAAATAATGTATGCTTCATCTTTTATTTTTAAAATTTGCTTTCTGGTGTTGAAGCCTTTACATCCTATTTTCATGCAATAAGTTTGATATCTTTGCTTAAAACATTTTCTCAATTTTTTTTTAGGAACTACCCTAGGTTACTATTCTAATTTACTAGTTAAACTTGTAAATGTCTTTATAGGTTATTTTTCCTTTGAAAAATCTATTTTTCAAGGAAGCAACACACCTGTTTTCTAGGCTGGACATGGTGCCACATCTTCTGCTTAGCATTTTGTGAAAATCTTTTAGTTGCTGCAGAACCTGCCAAGAGATGTGGAGGATGGGGTGGAGGGAATGGATACCAGTCTGTTCATTACTGTCTTGTAGTCAGCCCCACATCTGGCCATGAGATGCTATTTTGAAGATCGATAGCTCTGGTGTACTTTGTTTATTGTAGCTGAAGAATTGAGGCTGAGAAGCATTGGTTGTGATGAGAATTGAATTGGACACATAAGAAAAGTGTCAGTTTTTCTTAGGTCTTCTCTTTATAGAAGAAGTAGAGAGTCAGACCAGAGACAGAGGACTGGGGGATTGGCAATAATTCTTTCTGGATCTAAACCAGAGCAGACTTGGGCTGCGCTATCCCTCTTTACATGACTCTCTCGTAATCCTTCTTCCCTGTGCTTCCCCTTTTCTGAGCTCTTAATTCTATCCTGCCAACACCCCCGAAGAAGGAGTGTGAGGTAAAATGGGGGAGAGTGTCTGGAGCCTTGTGCTGTCACTGGGCACACTGGGCAGCCCAGCGTGCTCTCACGTGGGTGTGAGTGCCACACATCACCATGATCAGAGCACTGACTTCTACAGAAAGAGCTGCTGTGCTGCCATGGTCCTATTTGCATCTGCTGTTTGCAGAAGCAGATGAATTGTAAGGGGAAAATGATAATACTTTTTAGGAAAATGTAAGAAAACATTTAAAAATTATGGCAAAAAGCTACCAAGTTTAAGATTTTTTTTTCTGCCTTGTTTTAAAAATAGCTATTCTGGATATCTATAGACAGCACAAATGGTTTTAAGACAAACTGGCACACTGTAGGAGTGATACAGATAAATTTGCAGGAAGAAAAGCTTTATAGTGATTCTTCAGATCTGATTTGAATAGCAGTAGTATGAGCTATCTACAGCCTAGGATTTTCCCTTAGGCTTTCTCATACATGTGTAGGCAAGCAGCTCACTAGTATCTCTTTATGGGAGTGCCTCCTTCCAGGATTTCCTGGAATTCCTGAAGATCCCTGTCAGATACCTGTGGCTAATGGGTGCAGTAATATCTTTATCAGTCCCTGGCAGCAGGGAGGTTTGATTTTCGTCTCAGTCACTGCTTGGTCACCTTACCTGATAGGATTCTTATAGATTTGAGATTCAAGAACTGAGTCTGCAGATAAGCAAAATGACACTGCATTTTTCACCCCTTCTTTTAAATAGGTATTTCAGCAACTCCTTGAGTCTCCACTGTGCTGGGGTTTTACAAAAGAGGAATTCCTTGGAGACTGTATGGGCTATAGACAGACAGGCTTTACAAACCAGGGGTTACAGACAGTTATCTCAGAGAGAAACACAAAGGATGGGAGAAAATTACTTCTCCTCTCTTTACAACAGAGCATGGAGAAGAAGTGATAAGGCAGATTCCATTCTTGAACTTGATTCTTTGGTGTCCCTCCAGCATCTCTCAGCCCAGAACACACTTTTTCCCAGCTTGTCATCCTGTGCACAGTGCCCACCTGCCTGCCTCTATCCTGTCCCAAGCAAGGGGCTTCACAGTTGGATTAACAGTGGAGCTGCTTGGCAGCATCAGACAATGAGGAAATTTTATTTTTAAACTTTCAAGTTTTGAACTGCAAATCCTGTAAATTAGTTTAAGAAATAGTAGCCTCCAAGGCCATATCAGGTAATACAGAGGAGGGCAGAGAGAGAGTTGTCTTGTAGAAAGCTTTGGTTGCATTTACTGCCTTGGCAATCTCTAGCACAGTCATCTTACTTTTATTCCTGAAAGCAGAAAGCAGTGAGGAAATTTTAAAACTAGGCTAGCAAAAAACTGTTTCACACCATTACATCTGTGCTTTATTTTTCCTCCTTAATAGTTCGGTCTTCAGCCAAGAAAACACAGCAGCCAGTTGAAAATAAGCATTTCAGAGCATGCTGTCTGTGTCAGGCCACTCTTAAAGATGTAAGGGACAAAGCTGTGACATTCTGAGAATCCCCCTGCCCAGGCTGCAATGGGCACAGACTGTTCTCAGTGCTCTGCAACAGAGCCCAGAGGCTGTGGAGCTACAAGTCATAGAGATTCTGTATCCTGGCACAAAGCTTGAAGTTACACATTCTACAGCATGGGTAGTGTTGACTGAGCATTGCTTCAGGTTTATTTGTGGAGGTATCTGTGCAAATGGAAAAATGATAAAAATTCCCTTTTAAAAAAGCAGTAGCCCATATCCTCTTATTTAAATAGAGGAAGCTCTTTTTTTATTGCAGTTTAAAGTAGAACTGAACTAAAAATAATTTTTGTGACTCCACCTTGCAGCATTCCCATAGCAAGGTGTTTCCCAGAAGCTTTTCTGACTTCCAGTAAAAAGCCAAGGTACTTCCTGGCTTGCAGCAGATACATGGAGTCTTGCCAGCAAGAATCTGCAGCTAAGAATCCCTTAGCCTGAGTCTTTGATTTCCTAACAGTTCTGTGTTCAGGGAGAGAATCATCAATAAAGGCTGCAGTATTTATTTTCATTGTTTTCTTTATTTCATTATTCAACTACATACTCTTCAGGTAGTTGCTGTAATTTCCATTTCAGAAAGGTTTGTTGAGGTCTAATTTCTAGCTGATGCAACAAAACATAATTGTTTTTAAACCCTCATACAATGATCTGCTCTAAGAAAACACCGTGACAGAACAGTTTTCAACTTTGCACAGCGAACTAAGTCTTTAGTTTTGCTCAGAAAATGCCTTTGGTTTCTCATTTGAATATTGGGTTGTGGTATTTTTATATCTCCTTTCCAATTATTTCTTTGCAGGTCTGGGATTATTTTGAGATGTTTAGATAAAATGCAGTAACAAGTACTCTCAAGCTGTTAAGAGTTGCTTTGAATTTACATCAATACAGTGCAGTTGCAAAACGTAATGAAATCGACATTGCATGATTCACAAGGAAACATAAGGAATGACAAAAATAATGTTGATATGTCTGCAGAGCGATGTGAGCACAAAGCAACACTCCAGTGACAAAGACTGTTTTCCTCACAGATGAAGGTGCTATTGATTTTTTTTTTCTATTCTTTTTATTTCTCCCTGACTTAAATTATGTAATCCAGACTTCCCAGTTGTCCCAGTCAGTGTATGTGTTACTCTGGGTAAATGGGATATTTAATGGGACATCGATTTGTCTTATTTGAAACCTAAATGAGTTTAAGAAAACATTAATTATTCATTGATTATTCATTTTAGCTAGTCTTGAAAGCAGGAGTGGAAGTCAGCCTACCTTGTCTTGAAAAGTTCTTCTTTGTGTATCTCTGACCAGAGATTTTGTTCATTAATTTTAAAAAAAGTCTTCAGGCAGTTCCCAGCAGTCTTACACAAAAGCACCCATGCACCTTGTCCTACTGGTTGGGCTAAACTGGGATCTGACAGGCTTCGTGTGGAGACAGGTGTCAGTTCACATCCATGCATTGGAACTGGCAAACACTTAACCTGTGTTTATGTTCCACACCCATGCTGTGAGCATGCACTTTGTGGTGTGAAGACAATTCTGAGCCCTGGTACTGAACCAAGAACATGAGTGACTCTCTTCGGTGCTTCTGTGACTCTTTCCATCCCAGTACCTGGGAACCTTGTCACGGTATTTATTCTCACAGTAGGCTGAGGTTAACATTGCTGTTGCACCCAGTTTACAGTCACAGACACTGAAGACAGAGAGAAACTAAAACATTCAGATAACTTAATTTTAAGCTGCTAAGTCCCAGGCTCAGTGACTTAGCTGAACTCAACTGTATGGCTTCATTCCTTTCGGGTTAGGGGATGTCATCCAAAGAGCCCAGATACCTGTCGTGGAGCAGTCGTTGGACTCTGGGTTATCTGGATTCTTAATTAATGTCCTATCACTGATTATACTGTCTGGAGTTTGTTGTAATTGTCTTAGACATGATCTAGAGTTGCCTTATTGCATCATATGCAGTCCATGATGCCTGAGAAGATATCCTGTAGTTGATGTGGGGAGGGTTGGTGCAGGCAGAGCCTGAAATACGGACTCTCTCAAGGTGTGAAATCCCTGAACCCAGCTCCTGACTCACCTTTTCAGACCCAGAGCAGCTTACAGTTGACATGTCCAGTGAGCTGGCTGGACTTCAGTCAGAAACATTTCAATAAGCTGCTTGTAAAGGTATTTCTCTTTCTTTTTCTTTAATTCCCTGTTCTGTCCTCACTGGTAACTATAAAAGGTCACCTCTGCCACTGAAAAGCCTTGTGTGTATTGCATATATCCAAAGGAAAAAGCTTACAAGCAATTCCTTACAGGAGGGCCAAAGTCAATTACTCAGTTTTGACCTACAATGCCAAATGGAGGCCAGTAAGACAAGGCCCATAATTAGCTTCACTTAAGAGATCAGCCTGGAAACAGCAACTAACAGTATTTGTATTAATTTAAATGGCTTAAAAGGCAGAACTGGAAAGAAGGTGCATCATTGGACCAGTGTTGAAAACAGTTATTGACTGTCTTGTAAAGAGCAAAGGCTTTTGTTACAGATCAATACCAGAAGATCTGGAACTTGGTATGCAAAATGTCAGGGTGTCCTACACAAGTGAGGTGGAAAAAGCAGAATGTTGCAGGTACAGATTTCACATTGCACCGTATAAATCCTAGGCAACATTTTCCCAAATCCTTGATCCAGTTCCTCTTGTGAGCAACTTTAAAAGTCCATACTGTGAACTTTTCTTCAGCTGACACCAGGCCCATTTCAGGGTGTCTGGATCTGAGAGGGAATTTTGCTCATAATAATTTAATTTGTTTGCACTTATCTCTATGTTTGTCTCTCATTCTTTCTTCCTTTCCTTCTTTCTTTCCTTCTTTCCTATGTGTGTCGTTGGCTGCCAGTTAATAGTTTTGTTTGTAAGAATAATAACTGCCACTCCAGAAGTAGTATTGCATTGCAGACTATTAGATGAGGTTCACCCAAGGTAAGGCATTCAGTGAGCTTTTACTTCACTGGAGCTGCTAATTGAAATACTGGTTGGCATTACCGGCTGAATTCTGTTCACCAGGATGGGCTGAATAACTGCTCTGGGGAAATAGTTTAAGTGAGGCTACCAGAGAAGGAGATATTAAGAACTTTGAGCTTGAGTAGAGAAGAATTCAGCCATTTTCTTTGAAGTTTGGGGTGGGAGATGTGAGTGGTGACAGCAGGAACTAAATAACAGTTACCATATTAGTTTGGCTGGATGCATAAGAGAAATTGTTTAGAATATTTGCTATTCTCTGTTCTGATGCTGTTTCTCCCCTAAACACATATTTGGCTTTTTAATTATTAATCTTGTATTTATGTAATGCAAAATGATAGCAGCATTTCTTCAGTAAGGCATTTATAAAGGAGAGTAATGTAAAAGGACTTCATGGAGAGTTGAGGCTTTTTCCTTAGAAATCCATTGAAGAAGGGGAGGAATCTGGTGCAGTGAATATGAGCAAGGTATCTGTTACACTGCTGCATAAGCAGTAATCTGGAAAACAGCGTAGTCCTGGCTGGAGTGATGCCCGGAACTGATCAGAAAAGGAAAAGATCTCGAGAAAACTCTGAGATAAAATAATGAAGATGTTTCCCAGTGACAGCGAGAGTGATGTATCAGCACTCAGTCCTTTGCAGGCCAGGAAAAGTAGGACAGGAATGGTAGGTAATGTAAAGACAGAGGCGTGGGTAGAGGTATGTTTTCTCTGAAATGTTCTGATGAGCACCACTAGTTTGAGAACAGTATTACAAGGAGGAAAGCTTTCTACTGCTAGAATGGGATGTGGGAGGGAGAATTGAAGGAACATAGGTTTGTTTGGGAACATTCTGGGTAATACTTTCCACTTCAAACAGTACAGTTGAGATTAAATCTTGCTCCAGCTTATACCTGTGCACTTCTATTAGGGCCCCAAGCTGCCACATCTGAAGAGAAAGCTAAACATGTTTTACAGAAGCCAAATGTGGAGCAATTAAACTTTTATTACGACAGTGAAATCCACAAACTTTTCCTGTTCCTATCCAAGCTCTGCTAAGGGTGGTTGGATAGCTGATTAACTCTACCTGGAATTGTGTCTCCCTGACAATATTGCAAATACATGGGTAGTTTCTGCCTACACATAGTATCTCTAATTTGCATGCAGAGAGTAATTTCTGCTAGAATTGATGGGAGTAGAGACAAATAATATTAGTGTCTTTTCTCTTCAGGAGTTCTTTCTCTGCATTAGGTATCTGCTGTAGCAAAAAGGAGATGTTTGTAGTTTATTTTTAGTGTAGTCATTTGCATACAGACTATCTTGTTCATCTGGTTTCCCAGAACTTGATTCAGAATTGCTTTCCTTCAATCCTTTTTGCTTGGATTATATTCTTTCTTGGATTAAATCAGCTCAGTTTTTGTTTCCTTGTGTGCTCATCCAGTGATTTGCACACACTCATGTACTTAGAAAGAAAATGGCAGGCACTCTGAAACACTTTGTGGGATGGACACTTTGGAGGGAGTTTTTCCTCCTCTTTCTGTAGCAGCCTCAGTGGAAAGACATAGTAGTTGATGTGAATGTCTTAAACTATTGGTTTATGAAAAGACTATTTAAATAAAATGGTGATAATAATTAGTATTGTGATGAAAAGTGTCTCAGAACACAGAGTTTTGTATAGGAGAAAATATTCTTTTTGTTTGGCTTGAAATATTTTTTGTTTGTTTGCTTTACAGTGGCCCATCCTCAGGAGCCCCACCACCCCTCTGAAAAGCCGGTCATCCACTGCCACAAGTGTGGGGAGCCTTGTAAAGGTGAAGTGCTCCGTGTTCAAGCCAGACACTTCCACATCAAATGCTTCACCTGCAAAGGTAAAACCTTCATAATTATCTGTTAGAAATTAGTCCATTTGTGCAAATGTGCCTTGAACCACTGACGGGAGGTTGTGCTTCCTGCCATCAACTGATTACTAATACTCTCTTTGCTCAGTATCTGAAGGTTTTGAAGATGGGAAGGGTAAAGAAAGGTGCTGATACTTAGGAAAATTCTGTCTTTTTGTAGTTTTTGTTCTAAGTGCTTTTTCAAGGATCTGGAAATTTTTTTAAAAACTCTTCATAGCAAGACTGCCTTTCATTAGGGATAGTTATGAAAATTAAGGTCGTTTGTTCTCAATTGACTGCTGAAAGTACCTGCTTTCAAAAAACCCACCAAAAAGGTTCTGCAAAGGTGTTCTAAGGCTTTATGCCATGGAGCTGCCTTGGGAATGGGGATAGTGCTGCCCATTCCACAGAGAGAGGATCTGAGGGGCTCTCGGCAACTCCAGCTCATGCCACTGAACCCTCTGTGACCACAACAAAGAACTCACTGTGGTTTTTTTACAAAACAGAGGTTTCATGAAGCGTTAAATAATTGTAAAACTATGCTTTGTGAATTCGTTGCCTTTGAAGATGGGTGTTGTGGAGCAGGAGGCAACTGTGGCTCCTTCATAGAGTTTCTGTTTAATGAACAACAATGCAGAGTTGGCTGAATTGAGTAACCACAGAACGTAGGATGAAAGCTGAGAGTAAGTAGAAATACATAAGCCCATGTGCAAACAACTGTCTGCCAGAGTCAGTCCCAGCTTAGCACGGGGTAGATACAGCACAGAAAGGGATTCAGGCTCCAGGTGAATGTGGCAAAGCTGGTGGCAAACACGGAGAAAGGTGCTGGAATAAATCAGAGTAACTGGGCAACTAAAACACAGCAGCAGAATCAGTACCACTGATCAGTTTTTCATTTCTATTGAACCTAAGTTCTCTCTTCTGAAAGCCCATATCTAGCATGTATACTGCAGATTCAGACTTTGAAAAGTGCTTCCAGCCCAGTTCCTGAGTTTCAGTTATATTTTTCATGTTCCAAATGTGGGTGGAATAGTTGTGTGGTTGCTCTGTTCTTCCGCTTCCTGAATATATGAAATATAGCAGAAAATAGAAAGAGTTGTTTTCCTATGTTACTAAAGGTTTTCTTTAAAAGGTCACTTATTTGTATGCTGAAAAATCAATGTCTAGAATCTAATAAATTCTGTTTGTTACCTGTGGTTTTTGGTTAAATACAGCTAGATAACTCAAAAAAATGCTTACTTTTCTCCTAGATGTTAACATTTTTTGTCTGTGCCAAACCCGGAGTGGCATCAGCCCATCCTAGAGGGCAGCAAGGAGCACTATCTGCACTGTTTCTGGAATGCTTGGTGAAAGGCATATCTCTTTCTCTATTACAGTTGCTGTATTTCAAGCAGCACTTGATGCCATATAATCCCTGAGCAGTTTAAAACCAGCAACTATTTATTTATTTTCTTGTTCCTGTCCATAGTGAGTAGTGGTCTCAATTTACAGAAGATACTGGATTAGGATATTTTCAGCATCAGGCTGCCTGGGACTCTTTGAGTCACGAAGGAGAATGGTAATTCAGACCAGGCAGCAAACAGTGTCCTCAGGACCTCCTGATAAAGAAGGTGGCAGATGGAGCAGGGGTTTGGAATTGTTGTCCTGATGAATGCACCACATTAATCTTGCTTTTTTTAGGAGGGGTGAGGTCTAGTTTCTTCTTTCACTGGTGTTTTAGTTACTTACTCATAAGCTGCTTTTGTGCTTTGACTATTCTGTTGCAAGACTGGATTTACTATTACACTTTTTTGGTTTTTGCTCTTTCCTTCCCTAGAGGAATGTCTAAACTTATTGTGGCTTCTGTTTATGGAAATATTTCCAACCTGATGACAGTTAAAGATTCTATAATGTTGTTGACCTTATGAGTGCTTGCATGAAGATCACCAGAAAAGGAAGAGCTGTAGAAATAACTCTTGCTGGGGGAAATGAAACTATGATTATTGCCATTAGCTTGTTAAGGAAACTGAGGAAAGTAAATCCAGTTTGAACTGAGAGGGCCAGAGCTGAATGTTAGAGACTTTTCTCATGCTGTTCATTCAGTCTGTGCCTTATTAGTTGGGTTTGCCAGCAAGTGAGTGTTATCTTTTTAGAGTTCATTTGTCTTTCACAGAGAGAGAAGAAAGGGGTGTGTATGGGAGGTTGCTCCAAGTCCTGTTTTGAATCTTTTACCTGAGCTGCAGATCTTGTTTGCTGTTAGCATCTGTTATTTAAGTGAGTGCAGTTTTTGTTTAAGCCATATAGTTATTTACTCACATTGCCTGTTGTCTGACCATATGGTTTGTACAAGTGGGACACAGCTGTTAGAGTAAGTGGGTTTTTTCCCTCTTAGTCTGATGGGTTTTTAATTTGACATGACTGCAACTCTACAGAAGGTGGAGTTAGATCCCCCTCAGTTTATAAAGTATGTTGTTAGGAAGCAAAACCAACAGATACTGGAACCAGGATGTATCAGCTGCATCTACAGATGGCTTGGTTATTGTTTTCTTTTTTTGTGTACTAAACTTTGCTCTTGAGACTTCAACTCACATCTACAGCGTGAAAGACTTGAACAAGCTCACACTTGTCTTTCTTCATACCTGCTGGAAGTGTTTAAACTTTTACCCATAGACTTAGAATATGTGGAAAAAATCCATTTCCTCATAAGGCTGTCACACGAGTTCTATAGTCAGAGTTTCACTGTGATCCTGTTCTTTGCTCTGTAGGAGATTCCTTTTTATTATTGCCCTCCACACTCTCAAATTTGTGTTTACATTATACTGTTAAGTGTATTTGATATGTTTGTAGTCCTGCTTCCCTAGGTTGTGTCAGAGGCTCTTAGGCACTCCATGACTGCTTGGCATGTGTGTCAGTGGTGGCTGTGGCACTGCAGGAACATGGTGACTTACGTCCCTATGTGCATCAGCCAGCTCAGGACACGCTCATGCGTCATGTAATGTGATCAGACAATCATCCTCCCCAGGAGTTCGGTGCTCTGTCCCTCTCTGGAATCTTCCTACAAACAGAGGAACTGCTTCCTGCCAAAGATGACAAGTAAAACCTCCACTGACTGACGTGTTCCCATGCCCCTATGATAAGATGCAGCTAGCTGGGACTCTGCCTTGGAGAGCCACACGTCTCCAGCTGGTGTGTTCTATCTGCCTGACAGGGCTGGCTGGTTCTATTTGTGGCTCCCGATAAGAGCTGATAGGAAAACAAAAAGCTGAAAATGGTGTGGCTGCCCCCAGGAAGGTGAGCTCTGCCGGCCTCCCGATAGGCAAAGAATTTCAGGCAGGCAGCAGCTGACTCGGAGCTGGAGTTAGCAGGGGAATGATGAACAGGGGAGGTATAAGAGACATTTAGGAGTGCAGCTCCAGGAACACCATTCAGAGCAGTTGTCTTTGGCTTTTTTATAACAAAGTCACTTACCTTGCTAGGCATTTACACTGGTTTGTGTTACAAATGCAAATCTAACAGAATTCTGCATTACCTCCAGGTGTAATAAATAAGCTTTAAGTTCTGTTTTAGCAGGAGTACACTACTCTTAGCATAGCAAATTGTTAATCTTTACCAGGCAATGGGAGCAGCAGGCTGAGAGGAGGGAAGCTTAGATGAGGAGGTTGAGCTGGAGACATCACTGGGTTTGTCTCAAATAAACATTAACATTAACAGGAATTAATTAATGGCTTATGAAGAAGTAAAAGTTTTTCCTGTAAGCATCTTTATACATGAATAGCTTTTCTGGGAAAACTAAGACTACTCACTGCAATGCTGTTCCATATGTAAATGTGTGTGGGATCAGGCCCTAAATTACAATGTGCATGAGCAGAGATTTTAATATCTCAATTTAAATTGTGATCTGATACAAATGATAATTTTATACCATTGTCAGTTGATTACAGTTCATTTTACCCTATTGCATGTACTAGTAGAGGAAACTTTGAGGCCAGCAAAGTTGCTATAATAAGGCTTTATTATTCAGCCTGTGATTCATCTTTTGGGTTAGAGGGAAAAGCTGGTTTCAAGACACTTATTGCTTAACAGAAAAAGCTTTAAGCTTTCATAGTAACAATGTAAAAGTTTACATAGCTTGATTTTGGTACATGTAGAGATTGGTTGAATTATCTTAGCAAGATAGTGCAGTATTTGTGGTAGGAGTGTTTCAAATAGTAGAGAGCGTCCCTGTTCATGATGTCGAACATGAACTGGAAAACTTAGTTAGGTTTTTTATGGTAATGTAGACTAAACAGAAATTTAATCTCATAAATCAGCAATCCTGCCATAAGAATATGGGTGCTGTCCTTAAGATTTTTAGTCCTCACTATGACAGAATCATGGAATGGTTTGGGGTGGAAGAGACCTTAAAATCATACAGTTCCAGCCCCTCTGTCATGGGCCAGGTTGCTGAATCACTAGACCACGTTTCTCAAAGCTCTCTCCAGTCTGGCCTTGAACACTTCCAGGAGTGGGGTATCCACAATTATGTGGCATAAAGGTCAGATGAAAATGTTTCACTGTGCATCAATGTTTCACATGCTATAGTGATAGCAAATATCAAAAGGCTATTACCTGCTAATAGTCTTTCTAATTATAAGGCAAAACAAAGTCTTGGCATCCAGGAAGCATTCCACAAACCTAGAGTATTCCACAGAAAAAAAACTTTTAGCTTCCATTAAAATATTGTTATAAATCAACATAAAGCAGTTTCTTAATTATGGAATAAATGTGGCAATTTTTCTCCCTTCAGTTGGATGTCTCTCGAGCTTAACTTGCAGAATCCTCTAGGGTACGTTTGGGTTCCAGGCACAGGTCTGCATTTTTTATGTGATGACTTTTCAAGGCTACATCGTCTGTAGTTTAATGAGCCTGACAGGGAAGGGGGAGGCTTCCTAAGTTTAGATTTTGGGATGCTCTGTAATCCTTTGACTTTGAACTGGATCTTCCTCCCTTGAAGAACTGGGAAGAAGTCAGGGTCATGTAAGCAGACACTATATCAACAGGTTGGAATGTGTTTTAAATCATTAGTTCTTTGACCTTTGATCTGTCATCAGATTCCTTCAGTGGCAGCAGGAGGAGGCTGCAAACAGGCTGCACGGTAGTGCTATAAATAGTTCAGTGTCAGTGGATGGAAAGTTTAAATATGAGGCCATTCTTGTAGTAGATAGCCAGTGCACTGTTTGAAAATATCTCTGCATTTCCACAAATTCTTCTGGAACAGAAAGTGATGTGTGGATGTGATAATATGTGTGGGTAGAATGTGCTCCTTCCTGAGCATCATGAAATTATATGAGGTCACTTGAAGCTCAGAATCACTGAACCAAGATTCAGCTAGAAACGGGAGTTTGTTGTTTCTGGGAAGCTAACAGAGGTTAAAATGTCTCCCATGATAAGGAATAGAATTCAGATGTGAATTCATGCATTCAGGTAGCTTGATGTGAAATCAAACCTCAGTTGCAGCTGTGAGACTAATTGCCATTTCTGCATTGACATAGCTGCTGTGTCTTTAAGACTGTCCTTCTTGCAGTGATTCCTACTGGTATTTCACTTCAGTATCTTCCCGTTCTGAAGTGGATCCTTACTTTTCTATTGGGGTTAGAATACTATTAATGACAAGTGATTGATACCAATCTTAGTTTAGTTGGGCTTGAGGTCTCTTCAGGGACCAAACATTTGACAGGAAATGAAATTAATTGCACTGCTTGGCTGATATTGATGAATGCTGACAAATGCCATGCCAGATTTTAAAAAGCTACCAGATCCCTTTGGAAGTAGAGGAGCAGCAGGATGCTTAACAGGTGCCTGATGAGTGGGTCAGAGCATCCTTACAAGAATACAGAAGGTTTCTTGGGTTTGTGGTCAGTGCATCCTTCATTTGCCTGAGTTGGATGATGTTTGGTTTTGTTCCATCCTTAAATTCCTGGTTTGTTTATTTAAAATCCTTTTAGAGAAATCTTTCCTCTAGATAGTTACACTCAAGCCATCCGAGGCTAAACTTTGACATTTTTCCACTGATTGCATTTTCTTCAAGGTTCATTTCCCACAGACCTGTAAATGACTTTGATCTCCACCTTGTGCTTAGTTTAATGTGAAAGGTGTTTTAAATGCTTGAATGATTCCTGCCATTGTTTCCATCCTGGTGCACAAACCACTGATATTTCAGTGGGGAAGTGGGGAAGCTGTCACATTGCTACACTACATACAGCTGTTGTTTGCTTGCTGTTGAGCTCAGGTATGAGCTCTCGGCTGTTGGATTGCTAGAAAGACAGAAATTCATGCAAGTCAGGTGCAGACAGGAACAGCTCCCTGTGCAGCATTGTTTGTGTCTCCAGTGTTGGAGGACTGAAGGCAGTGTCATGGCATTGATTGGGAAGTTGATAAGTTAAAACTGAGCTCATCTGAGACTCAGAATTCAATTTTGGCTTCAGTTGAGTGAATGCTTGCATTAAATTCCCAGGGGTTTCACTCAAGTGCCCCATTGAGAATTACTTGTGTCACAATGACAGCAGCACTCAGCAGTGGTGCAGGCAGGATACCTGAAGTCAGGTTTTTTCATGGGAAGAGGAGAAAGGCCTGACTGGAGGCTAGGGATACTTCCCAAGAGGGATCTCAGACCAGTTCAGGAGAAGAGGGGAGAAATGCAATCTTGCCTTTTGCTGAGGAGGTGTTTTAGCTTCTAAACTTTTCTTCTTCCTGATGTCAAGATATCAAAGCAGATTTTAAGGTCACCAGTATTTGTTCCATATTTATGTGGTTTGACTTCCCAGCATTGTTTCTAATGTCAATCTGTTGAAATGAGAAGAGATTCCAGAACCACTGGGAATGCTGGATATGGTTCCAAATAGCTTCAATCAAAATGCATCTCTCATCAGTGTATGACAGAAAAAAATCTCCAGTGACAGGAGTGTGACAAATGGTCATCAGGATCTCTGTTACAGCTTTTGCAAATTGCTGTATGCATTTCTTACTGGTGCCTTGCAATCTCCCTGCCATGGCAGTGCTGCAGCACAGCTTCTGATATTTACTGTTCTTATGTGCTCTTCTGATGATACTTGGATGTATATTCCTTCTTTAAATGTCTTATGTCATCAAGAAAAGTGTTGGTAAGAGGAGTAAAAGACAGAGAGAGACTTGCTTCATTTGAAATGCAGAAACTTTAAAGTCTAATAAGAGCTTGAACCTTTCTTTCATCAATGTGGGATTTGTTGAACTCTTACATGAAAAGAAAAAAACTGATTTTCCCTGTATATTTGTTCGGATGTAGGTGATAAACTGAAACATTTCCAAATTCCTTTCTACCTTCAAACAAGAGATCCATTATGTCCTAAGAATAACTGTTGTATGACTATTTCCCTGCTTGAAAACAGCACCTTTATTCTATGAAGCTGAGAAATACAAGAAAGGAATAAAACCCCAACAGGAAATTGAATTTGCACCTTATTTAATGCACGGTGAAAAGGTAGATCATTAGCATTTTATTAATGAATAGCATTCACTTCTGCAGACTGAGAGCCCACATTCACAGACTCTCCTTGTGTGGTTTTTTCTTCAGTGCTGACACAATTTTTACTTAACATCAACATGGAGTTCAACTCTCCCTGAAAATAAAGCTATGGAAATCCTAAACAATGCTCAGTAGGATCAAAGCCTGCTTTCATTCTCTTTGAAAAACTCTGATCTCTTCATTTTTATGATCACCATTAAAAGCTTGGAAGTGACTCAGCTTAAGAATGGTCCTGGTCCCTTGGATGCATTGGGAGCTGTCTTGCTCTTGGACAGCCCAGGTTTCCATAAACAGACCCTGTAGCTTTGGGGGCTGACAGCAGCCCTGACAGTATCTCCAATCTTTTTGTGCTCCAAGGATGCAAAATAGAAGGTCCAGAGAGTAGTTGAAGACAGAAAAAGCTAGCAGGTGGGTGTTTTCAATACAGTGGGAGGTAGAACTGTATTCCAGCTTATTCTATTCACAAGAGAGGCAGGATGGTTTATTTGGAATATGAAATTCTTTGATATACAGACTCTGAGAGAAAGGCTGAGTTCCTCCAGGAGCTTTTGAAGATAAAGGTTTTCTTTTATCATTTAAAGAAAAATAGTGACTTTTTTTGTCTCTATGCTTGTGGTACCTGAGGGAACAGAAATGCTCCCCAGTGTCTCCTGGTGCAGGGTTTTGGTCATGTAAAACAGAATTTCTTCCATCATATTGAGCAGGAAGGATCTTGGGGAAATGTTATTCTTCTGTAGAATTATTTCTGTGTGATGGATGTTTACAGACCTCTTGCTTTTTTCCCTCTGAAACACGATTTGTGCATCACTATTACCACAAAGTAATTCTTTCAAAGTCATTTTTCCGACCAGTATAGGAAAGAACCAATAGTTTCATGTTTACAGTTAACTGCCATCATTTAGGTATAAATTTTTCTTTGACGACATGGTATGTGCACCACAGCAGTTGCTTAGATGACACCATTAGAATGTATTGTACATATGTAGAGGTCACAGCTGATTTCTCTTCATTGCCTCTGCTGCTTGTGGCAGGAACAGTGGTGGGCATATGGTGTTTCTTTTTAATAAAAGACAATCACAGTTTGTCCCATCTTTTTTGTGTTTTTTCTACAGTGGTCATAAATAAGTGTGCTAAGGCAATATGTGTCAGCTTGAGGGGATATCTTGTCAGAGCCATAACTTCTGCACAGTTGCAAAAAGCAGAAAAGAGAAGAAAAAAGAGCTGTTCAAATCCCTGCCCTGTTACACACCACGTTGTACACCAAGTGTGGGTACAGTCATGTTCATCCTTTCTGATTTGATCTCTGACTCAAAGTGAAAGCAGCCGGCTGGAATAGCATTTTCCAACCATGGATGTTAACAGTCTGGGTGACCCTTGTTTTTCCCATGTAGCTTAAAGCTGTGATTAGTGATAGGAACACATGTGCTAAATTGACTGCAAAAATCCCTTGTAATGTGGGGTTGCCAGGGCTTGTTTCTAATTCTTGCAGATTGGTGTGTGCTTCCCGCTGTGCGTACGCCAAAGATGATGAATCTGCTGGGGGCTCACATCATGAGCAGTTCTGCTTGGGCCTGAATTCATGGCTTGCCAGTGTGAGAGAATTTAACTCAGACATTCTGGGTTATTTGCAAAATGAATTAGAGATTGGAGAGAAAGAAGACTTCATAAGGAAAAGGGCAGTAGAGGGAGTTTCTTTTCAACAATAGCAATTACTGTCTCTAAGAGACTTGCCAAATATTTTTAGCCCCCATTTTTGTTGATAGGCTTGAATCCCTGTGGCCATGCATGCAAAGGGGGTAGACCCTTATCAGCTGTGAGTGCATGAACCCTTTCCTTCAAAGTCTGTAGTAGTTTTTGCAAACGATGATCTGCCACCTCTTTATGATATGCTGAAGTTGGATTTTCAGAGTAAGATAGAATAGAGGTGGTATTGAAAGTGAGTTTTGATCATCCCAGCTTATTAGATCCTTGCCTAGGCAGGTAAAGGGGGCTGCAATGACCAAATGAGTTCTTCAAAAAGTGACTCTTTGGTAGAACTGGGGATCATAGTAAAGAGCCAGAGAGTTCATATATGCAGCTTCTGAGGCAGACCCAGCAGCGCACTGAGCACCTTCAGTTTGAGACTGAAAAATATATGTACTGGGATGTTTGAGCTACAAGGTAAATTACAGACTATAATTTAAATAATCCAACAGACACATGAGTAGTCCATGGCTCTTTAGGAAATTTAGCATCTTCTAAAGCATCTCTTAAGACATTAAAGCAGAATTCTCAATTTCTACATGATTTAATTGTAAGGATCTGCCCGAAGTACTTAGAGAAGCAAACTTATTGTAAGTAGGCTGAGGTTTTGCCTCTGGACCTTCAGTGGAAAATTACTCCGTGGTCCCCAACCCAGGAAGGGTCTAAGGGGCTGTGGTGTAGAGGTCACCTGTATTTTCTGCCTAACAGGATATTGTACTATTAGTTTGAAAAAAAATATTTTAAACAAAATGGAGATCAATAGAATAAAAAGAAGGAATGAAAGAGTTCGTTTTTTTCTGGAGGTGTACCTAAAAGCCAGCCTGGAACATTTTGCAGCACTATAACAGAGCCTTAACAGTAGTTCTTTGTAATTCTCCTCAGTCACTGATAATTGAGTTTTGGCTGCTTGTGGATTTAATGCCACCATGAAATTTAATTTGTTTGCACATGGAATATTATCACTGTTCTATGCAGAAATGTGAAACCGGAAAAATGCTGGTACTGATACTGCTTTCCTTCTAAGCTGCATTGTAGTACTGTTTATTATTGTTCTATTAATTATTGTTACAGCAGCCATCATTAGACCTCCAGGACTGGGCAAGAGACAAAGAAAAATTGCAATCCCTGCCCCAAATGCCTTGCAATTTTAATTTTTAAGGCAGGTAACTAAAATGATATTAGCCCATTTTAACAGGGGCAAGAATGAATGTTGAGCAGAGTACTGTGCTTGGGTCTCATGGCAGAAAGATGAATTGAACCCAGTTCCCCTGACAATCTTGCTGTATTTCATATTTTAATTTTTCAAGGACTGTGTAACTGCAGGGACCTAGTTTGCTGCTTATTTATTTTTCCTTAATAATCAGAATTTCTGATATTCAATATTTCTGATATTTGATCTGAACATACTTGAATCTTATGAAGGGGGATGAGATGGAATTGCTTGCAGAGTTAGGTTAATGTGCTAGACTGCTGTGATGAGTGGTTTCTCTTACTGAATTACACACATACAGCAATATACAGAGGAGCAGGAGGAGTGGCTGAAACCAAAGTGCCTGGGAGCAGCTGGGTATAAATTTTTGGTGATATGGGGGAACACTAAATAGGTAGTTTCAAGTTCTTTGTTCAATCCAAGCTAAAGGCACAGTGTGAAATTCAATCTCCCATCTCCCCTGGCACTTTCTCTTCATGGAGTTTGGCTGTTAGAGGTAGAATTGCTTTCTGTCTCTGTGTTGACCAGAAATGCCAATGCAGGACTCTGAATATTTCCTCAAAGCAAAAAAGGCACCTGGTTGTGATGTGTTCTGGTTTGGGTGAATAGGCATTTTACAGTGGAAAACTGCCAAGTCACAGAAATCTTTGGCTGGCTCTTCCCCCTTTTACTGATACAATTGATCAGCTAACATCCTTAGTAGTGATATTTTTCTAATCTGTGTGGTTTGTTTTTTTCTGCCAGTGTGTGGCTGTGACCTGGCACAAGGAGGTTTTTTCATTAAGAATGGCGAGTATCTCTGCACCTTGGACTACCAGCGCATGTATGGCACCCGCTGCAATGGCTGTGGGGAGTTCGTGGAAGGCGAAGTAGTGACAGCCCTGGGGAAAACTTACCATCCAAGCTGCTTTGCCTGTACTGTTTGCAAGTAAGTCAACCCTTTAGATAACATGGTGGGAACCCAATTCAAGGCAAACATGAAGAAAGGTATCACCATGAGATGCAAGTCTCAAGATGTATTTCTCTTGAGGATGCATTTATTTGGTCATAAAAGATCTGCTGCAGGTCTGCCTTGAAGAGTCTTGAAAATGCCACTCATTTATTTGAGGGACACAGCTTTTGTACCACATGTAGTTCCCTGTTCTCAGAAAGTAACTTTCATATCTGAAAGAATTGAGTGTGAGGCTTACACGTTGAGATAATGGACATGAGTTGAGTTCAGGTGATCAGCCCACCTTGGTGGGAGAAATGAAGTAAAGCAAAATTCTGGATGCTACATTTGGGTTCTGAGGACAGTCAAACAATCATGTAAGAGCATGTAGCTTTGGGACTACTGGGACTACCCCTCTTCCCAAATACTCTTTCTTGCCCTCAGTAAGAGAACTAGTCTTCAGTTCTACAGCAAGTAAAAAGAAGTTGCCTAAGGCTCTGTGGATAGGAGAAAGGTAGCATTTTAAACTCCTATCTCTGATGAGTAGTTGAGGTACTTTGTCCTTTAGCCTGGTACATTTTTCAAGCCCTTTTCTATTGAAAGAATTTTGATTGTTTTCTGTTTTTAAATAGTGTGTGAATTTACTGCATGTTGGTAATCATATAATGTGTATGTTGTAGTTTTATTTCCCAGGGACAGTGTGAAACATGATATCAATTTTCTGTACATTGACTTGCATCAATTTTTTTATGTTGAATGAACAAAAGATGAGTCATTGGAATAGGTTAATGAAATTCAGTATTGCTGCTGATTTATTTTTGGCCCACTTAGAGATGGCAGTGGAAAGGAAACAATGCCTGAAACATTTTGTTTTGTTGAAATCAGCAGTTGTTCATTTGCTAAGCAGTTTTGGAGTGATGTGGGGTGTGGCAGGGGTCTGCACGCAGCAGCTAACACTCCTTATTAAAGATTTGGAGTTACAAAATGTTGCTTATCCTCTGGTTCAAGCACCAAATAAGAGTTAACAGCAATGTCAACTTCTGCCTAACACACATTCTTAACATTTATGAGTGACTAGCTCCACATTCCTTCACCAGCCTCAAGAACAGTTCTGATTCTTTGAGTTCTCTTCTGTATCCTGTGCTGTCCACAACATCACGCTGAGACCATCATAAATGTAGCTGTTGTGTCTTAGCAGATTTCACTGTCTCTACTATTTAGATAAGATATGTTTGATAATCTTTTTAAAATGAAAATACAAGGCAAGTCTAACCTCTGCTCTGCTTGCATCCATGGATTGGATTTCTTCCAGTGCCTGGCTTTGCCAAGGCCACATTGCAGAAACTATTTGGCCTGAGTTTCAGTAAAATATTGATTGCACTGGAGGAAGGCAGGAAGCTCAAGGCATGGGGAACAGAGGAAAATTTCTGGCATAACCTTTGCAAAAGTAAATTTTTCTCTTTAACTTTCCAGGCGTCCATTTCCACCAGGAGATCGAGTTACCTTTAATGGAAGGGACTGTCTCTGTCAGATGTGTGCTCAGCCGATGTCCTCCAGCCCAAGAGAACTGTCTGCCTCAAGCAGTAAGTTGCCATCTCATTTCTGAAGCCTCTCACTTTTCCAGGCTCACTAACATTTGATTGAAACTAACACAATGCAATCTTCTGGTGTTTTTATTCACATTTGGAAAAGTGAACTATCTCTGGGATTTTCTTTGGTTCTTTTTTTCTTCATTAAAATGCCTGTTACTGCCGGTGGGAAGAGACACTTAGGCATTTCAATGTGGAAAAATGACTTTTCCCCAATGACTGGATTTTTTAAAAGTTTTTTTTTAAATTTTTTTTTTTTTAAATTTTGCTTTGGTAGGCACTGGAAAGCTATATAATTGATAAAACCTGAGGTTTCAAAGTCGATAGATTTCATTTCTTTAATGTATAATTGTGCAGGTTTAAGTATTCAAAAGGGGACGAGGTCAGAGGAAATTAATTTTCTTCTACTATTTAAGAATTCAATTAAATTATCCTTTATAAAGAGTATTCCCAGGATTATGCTTCCAGTAGACTGATGCCACAATGATACTGTGATCAGAACCTCAGGAAACCATTACAAAAGACACAGAAA
>NW_008236979.1:159372-189245 GCF_000691975.1 Corvus brachyrhynchos | reverse complement strand
GAGAGAGAATAAAGAAAGTTTGGGAGGGAAATTAAGTTGGCTTGCTGTTGGGTTTTAACACTTTTAAAAGGTAATTTGTAAATCACTGATATTAATCTCTGCCTTTGGTAGTTAATTCTTTCAGTCTCTGGGGGTTTCTTTCTCTGACTGCTGGATTGTACTCAGCACTCCCCTAGTGTAGTTTTTATACATCAAAATGGCTACAGCTTTCCTTGTGACACCGGGGAGTTTTCCTTTAGGGAGACACTCTGTATTTTGTCCTGGTACTTGGCTCTGAGATCCTGGGATTATGAAGTGCTATGGAAGGCAAAGATGGATAATGTTTGTGCTTAGCAAATGACTGAAGTGAATCTCAGGTTATCTGATTTGCCTGAGAACATGTAATCAAACCTTTAGACAAAGGGAAAATAAGAGACTTTTTTTGTTTTCATGCCTCTCTGTCTGGGAAGCGCTGCTTTTCCACTATAATTGTAGATTTGCAGCTGAAAATGCACAGGCCTAATCAGTTAAGGAAGAATTTAGGAACCTGAAAAACACCTTATAAGACTTCAAAAAGCAACATAAAATTTATGAGGGACTTCAGGCACCCAGAGAATCCTTCTGGGACAGAGAAATTATGTGGAAATTGATATTTAGGAGGCATAATTGGAAAGGAACTGCAAGACATAGGGACCTTGGACAGTACTGACATTCTTTTTCTAAGCATGCCAGAGCATAGAAGAATCTGGATCTGGCTCTCCAAAGGTGGCACACCTGTCCAGCAGCGTGGCACTCGCCACATGCCTGACTCCAGGTGCCAAAATGCCCCTAGAAAATGACAGGTGAAACTTGTTTGATACTGAGCAAGCCAAAGAGCTGGATGGTCACTTCCCCACAGCCATGGTCTCTATTGGAATTGGTTCTTGGCTTCCACAGTGAAGCCACAGGTAGCAAGGATTATAAAGCAACGTTTCATATCTCTTGTGATGAGATTTGTTGGGTTTTTAAGTCATAATTGGGTCCTGCTGACAAGCTGCTTTACCATTACACACAGCTCCTGCTCTCAACAGCTTAGAGTGCACTACTTCAAAATCTTTAGGCACCTGCCATGGTGCATCTTGTTCTCTTATGGACAAAGACTTGTAGAAATGTATAGTATAGAGTTTTAGGTCATTTTAGTGCAATAGTCTCCAAAACAGACAAATAAAAATGAGAACAGTTTATAAGTTCAGAACTAATCAATAAAAAAAATATCAATGAAGCATCCTCTGTCTTCAAAGATACTCCAGTTGATGCTTTAGCTTTGTGCAAAAGTTGACTTAGATACAGAAAAGTCTTTCTTGCTGGCACCAAAGAGTTAATTTTAATTAGTGTAAAGTGTTTCAGATTACTTCCAGGTTTCTCCTGCTGGCTAATACACATATAATTTTTTTTTTCCAAATGCTTTGCCATTTTTTGAAAGGATTTTTTTTAATACAAGTTCTTTTAGGAGAGACTGATTCACACTATGCATCTATTTTATATCCTATACTGCTGTCAGCTTCCCCTGGTCACTTTCAAGTAGGTCACTAGAGGAGACCTTCCTTAGAACAAAGAAAGTTTGTGGGACTTCAGTAGACTGCAAATGTATCAGGTTTGATTGGCTTGTGTAATGTAAAAGGAAGCTTTCTATCCTAGAATGTCTGCATTAATGCTGACATGCCATTTTCTGGTGTCTGTTACTTCATACAAATGAAAACCTACCGACAACTTTGCTTGGATGATTACAAGGAAAATCAAATGCCTCCAAGTACAGGGGTTAACATCTCAAATAACATGGACCTGAATATTGTTACACTCTATTGTAGTGTACACCAGTGAAAATAAGATGGGAAAATACTAAATAATTCATTTTCCTTTTTTTCTTTAGTATTAGTTGGGTCCATAGTACTTATTTACCTTATTTATATTAATATTTCTTTCATTGCACATGTGTTACCTGGAGTTACAGCTATTTTCTTGAAGAACCAATTCAGTGACTCCATTTTTATTCTAAATTTTTAAAACAGTCTCCTTCAGTATTCAGATGCTATAGAGTAATCATAGTTTATAATTTAATCAATCCTATTCCTTGGCCACTGCTAGGAATACACAGTGCACAAATTTTGGGATCTTCCTTCATTCATCAGGAAATCTAATATCAAATACGTGTAAATAACTTTGCAGACAAATGAAATGAGTGGTGTTTGGTTTTCTTATTGTTTTATTTCATATGACAGCTTGATAAATGGCATGTGAACTGTAAAGCAAAGTGACTGGGACAGATGTAGAGCAGCACAGAAACAGGGGACAAGTAGATAACACCAACTAAAAGTGTGGTGTTGATGCCTTGGATGGTTTAGAATTTTCAAGATTCTGTCAAAGACATAAAGTTTTTTCTTTGGACCTGATAAAGGAGTAATGCAATAATGTATCCCAGTAATTGCTATTTATGTTTTAAACAGTGTCCAGTTTTGTATTCAGCATCATGATTGCCTGGTTTTTACTGTCTGAAGCTTTTTCTACGCTCTGTTGTGTTCTGGCTGCATGGTAACACACTGTGTTTAAGGTCCACGTTGTCTCTCCAGAAAAGCAGTTGTGCAGGCACCTGTTATTTCTAAATTTTGGGCAAAGCTGCAACTGTGCAGTTGCATAGTTGTATAAAATGCCCTCCATTAGGGCATTTTATCAGTGAATTCTCCCCAAAGCAGCTGGTAAATGAACTGATGCAGACTTTGAATAAAAATCTCTAGTTCAGTCAGACCTTCATTTTAAAGAAGTACCACACTCTCTTGCATTTCTTCTTGAACTCACAAGAGGTGGCGTGAAAAGTCCAGCTGAGAGCAGAGCAGCTGTACAGAGATCCCCCCACTTGGGACAGGCACAGGAGGTGGTGCCAGCAGGCTGTGGAACTCGAGCCAGAGCTCTTCTGGCTCAGGCATCATCTCTGAAATTCAGAAGAGACTACATGTCTTTGAATATAGTTTAGTCCTTCTTCCTTAAGCAGAGATCTTTTTTCCTTGGGTAATTCACTGTTTCCACAATAAAGCACTTCAGTAATAAGAATGTTACACCATTTTCTACCTGACATTGAGCCCTTTCTCTGTTCATTCCTTGTCTGTATGCTGGTCTGGAAGTTTTAATTATTTCTGATTACCTTTTTGCTGAAAGGTTGGATCATTTTAGTGATGTACATTAACTAGTTGAGAAATTGCATTTCCAGTGAAAAGTGGGTTTTCTGGGACAAACCTCTCTATCCAAAAGAAACTTAAGCATTACAATCACCTAACAGGAGTTTTCATTTTGAAAAATTCATCTTCTGAAATGGTGATGAAGACTTTCACTATAGTTTCTTTTCAGTGAAATAGATCCTTGTGTCCTATAAATGCCGAGGTACCCAGTGGTGATACAGTTTGGAAAGAAGCAGAGGGAAAATATTTCAACTTCCCTTTCTTTGTAACAGTCTCTCCTGGGAGTTAAGAGCATTACAGTACAGCCAAGACGTGGACCAGAGTTTTCAAACTGACCAACAAAGTGTTCCATGTGCATGAATAATCCTTGTGCAGCTGTTCCCCAACCAGCCGGCGTCCACGTGGAGATTTCACATCATGTTTTGTGTGCTTGCCCTTGTCTGTTTTGCACATTGTGTTCTGGCTCAAAGAATGTCAGTTTTGTGGGACAAATGCTTTCATGCCTATCAGCACAGAGTCTAACAGGGTTGGATTTTGTCTTGCAACTGGGGATCTTTGCTCTATTGTGATATAAATAATAAGCTTAATGCTTAATGAACTTGTGGGAGAAAGATATCTTTGTTAATTATTCAATAGCCTTATCTCTTCGAAAAAGATGCAGGCAGTAAATCTCCCAGTAAATATTTGAAATTTCCAATAAGGTTCTGGTCATAGTGAAGTAAAGCAGAGCCAACATACCATACCTGCTGAAGAAGGAGGAGGTGGGAAGGTAAAAATAGGAGTCATCTTTTGCCTCACTGCCCAGGAAGTGTCAGAAAAGTGAGGTTGTGTTTCAAACAACAGAGCATCAAAATGGAGAAGAAGCAAATTTACTTTGCAGTCCTCCTTTAAAGGCTCTCTAATTCTCAGTGCAGTCCTATAGACAGGACATAACTGTCCTTTCATTAGATAAAAATATAGGTGATTGCTGCCAATATTCAGAAATGTCAGAGCTGATGTATAAACATGACAGACTTCTCCATTAGAAATTAGCTAAAATGGATGCAAAATTCCTTTTTATCATAGTTCTTGGAAAAGTCTGCAGCTTGGATTTGTAACTGTTCAGCCACATTTGACTAATTTTTCATTATTTTGTTCTTTATAATTTTTTTCCATAGCTCTCTGAAAACTCCTTCAATTCCATAGGGAATTTAAAAGTGAAGGGGAAAGTTGGCTGGCTGTTAGTAAGCAAGATATCTGCAGTGATTTGTGGCTTTAAAGAGTGTTGAGCAACATCCAACACATGATTTTGAGCTTATTCTTAGGAAATATTCTCCAATTTCACACTGTGTCAAAGCTATGCAGGTACTTGGCACAGATGGAGATGGGCCTTGTGTGCGAGACACTGAGTTTGTCTTAAGGAATATTCACCCACAATATCCATAACTTCAGTGAATGCCCTGGGGAACTTAGAGAGACTCAACAGTTTTGGTTTTAAACATGCATTTTTAAAATTTTAAGTTTTTAAAACTTTGAGCCTTAAGGGTTTAGTATTTTTTGTGTGCTGTAACACTAAGATTTTCTCATTTCATTCTTGGCTTGTCTGCTTGCATAAGCAGAAACACTCCCATATCTCTGTGGCATTCAAGCCCGTGTTTAGCTGCTGGAGATTCAGTTGAGGGTTTTGAGAATTTGGCAGAATGGGCTCACGTAGTCCTGTATCCCTTCTTTTTTTAAATTTAACATAGAATAAAGGCATACCATGGACATCACTGCTGATTGATTTCAAATACTGTGATTTAAATCATTGATTTTAATCATGGTTTGTTCAATAACTCAGGAAACCTTGATTAGTCTGACTGATTGTAACCTTGGTTTACATTTAGATTTTTAATTATAAAATACTAATTGATAAACATGAGGGTACTTCATAACTGTACACATCTACTTAAACTAATACAGCTTTGCATAAAGTCATCATATTATTTAACATCTATATTTTTCCCTAACAACTGTTTTTGCTAATGAGTTGTCAAGCTCTATTTGAATGAAAGTTGAAATTTTATTTAGAATGCATGAAGTATCTGTGGATATTTTTTACTTTCAGAAATATGCTAGACATATGAAGAATGTAAATGCATTAAAATACACTTCAGTTTTGGAATTTATATTTTTCAAAGTCTGTAGCTTATAAAACTATTTACTTTGGATCACCATGTCTTTAAAAATTTTAAAAGTGGTACATCTTATCATACCTACTTTTTCTCATAGATGGGAAAAGGAAAGCAAGTTTATTCCCAGTGTTTTCAGATCCCATGATTTAATTAAAACTTTAAATTCTGATTTTAAATGAAATGCTTTATTTTTTAATTGTCACTATTTAATTCTCAATTTCTTTAGTCTGAATTTGATTGTAATAACCTTGCAGGGCAGCTACATTTATGACTTAATATATTGAGCATACAGTGGGTCTAAAATTTTACCATACCCCCCTTTTTAAGAATAAAAGAAGCAAATCAATGTTCATGACATGATAAAAGTTCAAAGAAATTATGCAAATCCAAGCAGAGTTCCTTTCTGGCAAAAGCCATTAGACTGTGCCTAAGAATGTGCAATTCTTCCAATGACACTGGCCCATTTGTATGATTGTTTCAAGATGATTCATTCTTTTCAATAATGCTTGCAGTTTTTGAGGCATTTTTGTAATTTGAATTACTTTCTAGGATTAATTTTAGTCCTCATTTATGTCCTCACTCATAAAAAAGGGTAAATTACTCAAGCAGCTTCCATTTGCTCAGCTATTTCCTATTTTAAGAGGACTGGTATTTTAATGCTGCTTTATAAATTGCCTTAGATCCTTCTCTAGAGGTGTAGAAGCTTTGTTAGAAACTTCTGGGTGATAGAGCAGCAACTGGATTTAAAATACAGTTGTGGCAGGGCAGGAAGTTTCTGATTTATGAGTTTTCTGTCAGAAAATTCCTTTTAAAAAATAACTGTTCTCCAGGAAGGTGTTTCCAGTCTGGTTTCCCCATTTCTTTTGGATACTTTTGTGTTACAGTAAATTGGACAAAAACATTGTGAATGGACTATACAAGAGTACTAAATATGTATCAGTTCTTATTTGCTTAAGTGTAACCCCATCTTGAACTTGGAAATCAAAACATGTCCGTCTCCTTAGCTTTTACTGGAGGAGTGCTACTCAAAAGCTGATTCCAAAGGAAGTTCTGGGGGAGGTGCAAGGAATTCCTCAGTAAATGGGTGTTGCATGAGGAGGCATCACTAGCTTGGAAAACACAACTATAGAGGAGATCCCCAGGGACAGGAGTATCTGGGAATTGTCATGTTCAGAAAGCCTGCCAGGTAGTAAGTCAGGAATCAGAGGTCACTTCAAAAGAATGTGAAAAGTGAATTAGCTGTTAGCAAGACCTTAGTTTGCCATATGTTATCCAGGCATAAAAACCTTCCTAAAGGTTGTCATAAGTTTCATTCCTATTTTGAGGAGGTTTTACCCTGTTGGAATTGCTTGTTTTCCAAGAGTAACAGTTGAAAATTATCCAAAATAGTCTGCAAATGAAGAGACACAATGTGCTATCCATGAGCTGGATATTAAACAATGAAGCTCTGAGCTAATGATGCAAACCTTGGGGTACTGTGAGTGGGAACTGTGACTTTGAATTCAGCTGGAACTACCTGAGTACTGAAATATGGTAAAAGAAATGAAAGGATAAAAGACTGACCTCAGCTTAGATGTACCTGGCCCTGGTTTATGCTTCAGAGTATTTTTACAGGTGGGACTCTGGGAGTGCTGGGATGGGAAGAAACCCAAAAACTTTATTTATCTTTTGTAGGACAATTAAAAACTCTTCTCTTACATAGTAGGTAGTACATTTGCTCTTTCTTCCTCCTCCTATTTCATTCACTCTCTTGTTCTCAGTTCAGACACCTGTATAAAAGATTGGGTTGAAGAAGGGACTGGGATTGATGTAATGGAAAAAGGTTAACTTGGTGATATGATTTTTGCAGGGACAGTTTGCAGGAGTGAGGTGCCAGAAGGTCATTTGGTTTGGTCTCCTTTGGGAATAAGGTGTAGAAAGATGTGGAAATAAGGAATTGCCTTTCTCTGTTAAAGACTTAAATCAATACAGACCAAACTGGAGGTGGGGAAGAGCATTCATCCTTCCGAACCACTTTAAATTAAATCAGCTGATGAAAGAGCAATTTACAGTAATCGCAGAATCACAGAATCATTTAGGTTGGAAAAGATCTCTGAGACCACAGAGTCCAGCCTATGCCCCAACACCACTGTGCCAACCACAGCACAGCACTGAGTGCCACGTTCAGGCTTTCCTTGAACAGCTCCAGGGATGGTGACTCCAGCACCTCCCTGAGAAGCCCATTCCAATGTCTAATCACCCTTTCTCCAAGGAAATTCTTCCTCACGTCCAACCTAAACCTCCCATGGTGGAGTTTAGAGCATGAATAAAGATATTAAACAGGACTGGGCCCCACACTGGTCCCTGAGGGACACCACTAGTGATGGGTCTAATGATATAGTCAAGATGTACAATAACCTTTTTCTTAAAAAGGCAAGTCAGTTTTGGGCACTCAGATGGTTACAGGGACTTGTGCTGCAAGTAAAGAATGCCAGTTCATGCCATTTTTCAACTAAAATAGTTTTGCTTTCTTTACTTATTTGTTTTGAAAATATCAGTTTTTCCCAACTTGCCATTTATAATAAACTATCAAAGCTATACTGCACTTCCCATGGGAAATTTATTTCCCTCCATTGTATGCGCCCAGCCTCTTATTGTTAGATTTTGGGAGCACAAGGCTGCCTGTGTGGGTTTGTTTTGCCTTCAGCAAAAGGGCAATAGCGAATTTGTTCTGACAAACATTTCCCATCCTTGCAGTGGCAAAGAGAAGGGGGTTGGCAGCAAATTTCTTGAGTTACATGCTCAGATTTAAATCCTGCATGTAAAATTCCCAATATTGTATGTCCTTCTCTGACTTCCAGAACTTATCACGGTCTCAATGACCAAGTGGTTATGCTTTAAACTTTGAAAACATTTGTCATGCTGTGAACATAGTGAGTTTGTATTTTTAGCTTTGTCAGAAATATCCTGAAGATCTGGAAAAGCCTGCATGATATCATCAAACCTTTCAATTTTAAAGCAAGGCTTTAGAAGGCGTTGCCTGATCTGTGGTTAAAGGGTGACTGAGAAAAACCTCTGGTCTCTCCACCTCTATGAGAAATTGTAATTGCACAGCCTTCAAATTGCCACAGAAGAATTACTGGGATATAAGTTCTTTTTCAAGGTGACTAAGAGCTATTTATACTTACAGATTTCTTGACCTTGACTCCAGTGATAATATTTGCCTCTTTCATCACTTCCAAATCACTTGCTCTTTAGGTCCAGCTATGTTTGACAATGTATTTCTTTGTAATTCCAATGAAAACTTGTTGTTTCTTTTAAGTATTAAAATAATAACAAAAATTCCCCCCAGTTCTGCCCTGCTTTTCCTGTTTCAGAGCAGAAGCCTACTGGTGCTGTCTTTGTAAAACTCACATATCAATATTTTATGAGGAGGGGAAATAGTTACAAAAGGAGTGTAATAAGAGTACAAAATACCTGTGACTTGTGGGGGTTGTGGCAGCTTCAGACTTTATCTATTAGACATGTGCTTCTGATGGCCATCAGGATTGAAATGAACTCTTTGGTGACTTAATTATTAATCATTAAATCAGGCTGCTATTAGCTTTGTTCACAGAGCTAACCCTGCATGGAGCAGAGTTGGTGTAATCATTCACATGACTTTGCATAACCCTGTTTATTAGGACAAAAGCACATAGAGATGGTTTCTCTTTCATAAATCATATGGGATGAGCAGAGAATGTGGGATAAAGGTATATTTGCTATTAAATTTTCAAAGCAATCCAAATGGGAGTGGGTAAAAGTCGTACTCTGTGTGCTGAGGGTTAATCCAGCTGTATCAGCCCTGAGCTCACCTGTGCACTATTGGCTGAGAGCAGGGGAGGGAGGCAAAGGCAGAAAATCAGCTGCTTAATTTAGACAGTGACAAATGGCTTGCTGTGCAGGATGCTTCACTCCTGGATGTCTGGGGTGATGCAGATGCTAAAAAGGGAAAGACATTTTCTGGTATCTTTACAAGCAAGGTGTCATGGGTGGCAGCTCAGCCTGACCTGCATCTTTTAGTGGGGCTGCTAAAAGTGGTTGGAGGTCTAAATCATATATTGTATTATAGTGCCATGCTCTGTCCCCCCCCTTTTCCCATGCTTTTGGGCTGGCTGACTCCACATCATAGTCCTTTTGTCCAGGCATTTTCTTTTGTACCCAGACATGTCAAATACGACATATTTGTAAGTGCGTAGGGGAGCTGTACTGCTCACTCTGCATTTTAACCAGCACACTGCACTGTCCGCCTCCTCCTCTTTGTTATCTTGGCACTGCTGAATGTGTGATGTGCAAGGAATGGGACTAAGAAAGAATCCAGGTTATATGGCAGAAAGAAAATTCAAGAAAGCTCAATTTCAAGGGCTGCAGTCTGCTAGACCCAGGTATGAAGCCAGAGAGAACCATGGTGAGAATCATTGTACACAAATTTGGAAAGGATTTTCAGATTTTTCAGTCTGCTCTGGCATATGGTTGTGGACTGCAACTCTTACATCCCAGCCCTTTTATTTGCAGCATGTGCTGGTTATAGGTTAGACAGATACAGATTGTGCTTAATGTGATACTGAGATCCTGCCTGTATACACTGATGACATTCAGCCAAAGGCTTAAATGTGCCTGATGCAGGCCTGAGATCATAATGGCTTTTATTTGTAGAATTTGGATGAACAAATGGTCTTTTCTTAGCCCAGCCCAGCCCTATTCACTTTCTATTTTAGGAGATAATGATAATTGCTAGCTTTTCATGTATATACCCAACAGTTTTTCCAGAATTAAAATCAGGTTTATTTAAAAGCCATCTCAGCCTAACACAACAGTACTGGGCTATTAGTTTCCTTTGATTCTAAACATTCCATGTGTCTGTTGTATTAGCAGAATGGAAATGATGTTAATTTCCTTTTGCAAAACACTTCAAGGAGCCCAGGAAGAGTGTAGATGTCATTGGTGCTATGGAATAATAAAAGGGTGTTGCCAGCCCCTTGTATTAAACATGAGCGCAATAGTAAGTCTGGTGCTCAGACTTACTGTGACTTTGGCTTACAAAGAAGCTGTTAAACAGTCAGAGGTACTTCATGGATCCCTATTCCCCCGCGTATCTGGTTTTGGCATCACTAAAGATAAAGATGCTGGGCTAGGTAGACCTTTTGTGTAAAGCAGTTTCTCTATTCCCACTGCCTTGGAAATTAAGTGTTTTAAAAATCTCTTTATTGATTCCATTTCCGAGAAACTTCAGCTTCACAGAAGTTTCCCAGATAAAAATGAAAAAAACATGGAAAATATAGCAGGGAATGTATCACAGTGTGACTGGCCCCAGGTCAGGGTTGTGGAAGCTGGCACACTAGGAAGAAGCAGGAGTGCTAGGGAGCTGGGAAATCTGGGAAATGGGCTGTTTTAATGCGCTGTTTTAAAACTGCTGCTCAGCACACACTGGGACTGGGGGGAGGATCTCATTCGTTCTCACAAAGTCACGTTGCATGGCTTCAGATTTAGCTTTAAGACGGCTGGAAGGGACCTCAAGAGATGATGTAGTATCCTCCCCAAACCAAAGGCAAGATCAGCATGCCAAAGCCACCCTGACACGTGTCTGTCCCTTCTTCAGCCCTGTGCTGAAAATTCCAGAGCCTCCCTTGGTGACCTGTTCCAGCCTTTGCTGTCATCACAGACTGGCATGGAGCCTTCAGCTGTCATGGCAGAGCAGAGGGATACATTACATGGTGTCACTCCTTGTCATTTCATGATTTCAGCTTGTAACATATGTCCTCTAGAGAAAGTCCTGGTATGAGGACATCTCAGGGCTGCTTTTCAAGTCCAAGTTGTGTCAACTGTCTGTGACTTGCATTTTGTCACAAGATAACCATGGTGCTTAGTCCCCCTCCCCTCCTTTTTTAAGGGATTTGAGAAGAAGAAGAATACTGATAGAAAGAGGGACATACAAATGGTGGATTCCTGGATAGTAGGAATGTGCAGCACATACTTGGGGTTCTTTTGGCCCATTATCCAACAAACAAAAGTCATGCCCTTTAGTCAATAGGACTGACTCTGCTCTCATTATCAGTTGTGATAATAAACTTGCACTTGCCCTTTTGCAAGGCATGGTGTTGCCTGGCTTAAACCCATGAGGAGATGAAGGTTTTTGGGCTGTACCTGTTCAGTCAGCTTGAGTGTTGGAGCCAGGCTCATCTTTTCCCCGCTGCCTGGGCTTTAACAGCTTGGATTGCTCAGTTCTGTTTGTCTCTATTTGTTGTTATCTGTTGATGTTTCAGGCATTCACCAAAGGAACACCAAGTCTGGGGATAATAAAATCTGGAAAATCCTTTGTTCGAGGCTGTCTCCTCTGTGGCTTCCCTGTGTGCCTCAGCTGATGGGCATTCCTTTTCCACTTCACTGGGCTTCTAGGCCCTCCCCTCCCTCAGTGCTTCTGTCCCCTGAGGCTGGGCACAGAAGCACAACCCTTGCAGTTCAGTGTTGTCTGCCACATCAGTCTCTTCAGATCTTACCATGTGCTGGATTGCCCCTTAACGGGAAATCTTTTTGAGTATTTTATGTTTGAAGGGAGAGGACTGGAAGCTTGGGGCTGAGCTAGAGATTTCTGATGTAACATGAGATATTGTGGCACCCCCTGGGACAGAGTGCTCCTGGCTTCTGGTTTCCATTCTGCCATCAGAGTCCTCCAGGACTGGGGTGAGAAGTGAGTGTTGACGACCAGGGAGGTACCAAAATTCCTGAGCGAGAGTCCCTTTGCCGATTAGAGACCAGGAGAACTTCAGTTTCCCACACCTGCAGGTGGGAGACAATATGCGGTCGCTGCAGCCTTCACCGCAGTCCCAGGGCTGTCCCTGGAGAAAGGTCTCGGCAGTCACAGGGCTGTCACCGCTGCTCTGGGCTGTCCCTGGAGAAAGGTCTCGGCAGTCACAGGGCTGTCACGGCTGCGCCGGGCTGTCCCTGGAGAAAGGTCTGTGCCCTGCTGCTCTGGGCTGTGCCACTCGCGGGGCTCTGCTGCCGCCCAACGGGGACGTGCAGCGCCCTTGCTGCTGCTCGCTCGCCTCGCTCAGCTCCGTGAAGCGCTCAGGGTCTTGCTGAAAGCAAAACGAGGAACGCCGATTGCTTTGGAAGACAGGAGCTTTCTACAGTGAGGGTTTTTTGTAGCTTGTTCCTAACAAAATCTGAAGTTTTTACAGAGTTTGCCAGGCGGTCTTTGAATCATAAGCAGCATGAAAACCAGGAGAAATACTTTCCCTCTTCTGCTGAGTATGTCTGTAATGCCAAAGATTGAGTCTTTGTAGAGGACCCAGGAAGGCTTTAAGGAAGGGAAGATGCATCTTTGCACTGCTGTGTAGTTCATCCCTTTGGCTACCAAGTGTTGTGATGGGGGGCAGTTAATGAAGGGTAATGAACCAAGTAGCTAACAACAAATGCATCTGTTTGTTTGCTTGTTTGCAGATTGTGCTGGCTGTGGAAGAGACATAAAAAATGGACAAGCATTGCTGGCCCTGGATAAGCAGTGGCACCTGGGGTGCTTTAAGTGCAAGGCCTGTGGGAAGGTCCTAACCGGGGAATACATCAGCAAGTGAGTATTCTCTTCTGAATACTGTTCTCTGCTTCTCTTCTGAACTCCTGGCACAGTTTTAGCTGCTAGCAGAGAAGAGCTTGCAGCAAAATTCACATCTAGAAGTCCTGTTTTGACCACCTTTTCATATACACCAAGATCTTTGTTCCCAGTGAGAGCTGAGCTGGGAAAGTGAACTGCAAAGTGTAACTGAAAGGTGATGTTTAATACTGAAAGGAGTATAAGTCTGTGTTCCCACAGAGGATTAGGTGGATTGTTGCATATGTTTTCTGTAGTAGCCGAATAAAGCATTGTGTCATTTTGCTTTCCACATGTGATTTTGAGAAAAAAAAGTAGGAATTCATTTATTTCTTACCTTTGCTAGAAAACAGAATAAACATGATGATGTGATTGACCTGACACTGTATTTCTCATCTCCATATAAGAAACTAATGAAGAGGGTTTTGAGTGGAAGAAAGTGTAGAGAAAGGGAATAGGGAAATTATAAAAGAGAGAGAATGAAGATACAATCTCTTTTTCCCCCTTCAAGCATATAGCAAAAAGAAAAATTAGGGAAACAATGCATGTTTTGTAAACCTGCCATTTGGGTATGTATAATATTTATAAGAAGTAGCATCTGTAATTTCTCAAGAAAAAATCCAGTGCCTGAGAAAGACTCCTAGGCTGACTAGTGTTTCCACTTTTACTGTATGTTCCTTGTTCATACCAAAAAAATACATTATCTTACACTTAAAAGTAACTGCTTATAGTCTTGCAGACTATATAAGGTTTTTTTTTCTGAAGTGAGCAAAAACTGTCTGCCTGTGATAGACTGTGATCTCCTCTCCTCCCCAGAGACAGTGACACTGATTCCCTGGAACTGCACCACCTGTAGGTGTAGAGAGTCTGCTCTAAAGAAGGAGGTTTAGTGGTTTGTACTGGATGCCTTGTCTTGATGGGAATTTAAGGAATAATTCTAAGAGGCATTAGTGAGAATATGATTTTTGTTTCTACAAAGTGTTTCCCTTGAACTCTCCCCATTTACCTCTGTCTGTGTGTAGTTCCAAACTGAAGACAAAGGAAGAGAGTAACTCATGCTGTAACCTGTTTAATAAGAAGTGGTTTGTAATTTGTGAATTTGTTAATTGTTTTTCAGAGATGGTGCTCCTTACTGTGAAAAGGACTACCAAGTTCTTTTTGGAGTCAAGTGTGAAGCATGTCACCAGTTCATTACTGGGAAAGTCCTAGAGGTAGGTGTTGTGTAAACTAGAGTTTATGAAAAATTGAGCCATGTCCCATTATGTCCTCATGTAACTGTTAGAACAAAGCTGCTGATTTTCAGAATTATTTTCAGTGTTTTAGTTTTGCAGTCATCAGGAAAAGTATCTGATATAGAATTAATTGGACTAGTTTCTATGGATCTGTGGTTTCTATTTTTCTCTTTCTGTGGTGATCTGCAAAGTCTATTGCACTGCTTATTCTGTGTCAGATTTAATATATTTACAGAAGTAATTTGAGTACTGGAATCACCTTTGACAACCATAAGTTTGTCAGAACTTGCCACGTGAGATTTACACGTGATCTGAATGATGCTGAGGAGGTGAGAGGGAGAAATGTGCTGGAGAAGTAAATTATATGTTCAGAAGTGAGAAGGCAGAAACCATCTGAATAATCTCCTTTGCTGACTCTTACCTGGAGTCCTCAACATTCTCATTGAAACCAGTCAAATCTTTTTAGAGATGTCAGTACCAACCTCCATCTCTCATGGCTCTGGTAAGTCCCCTTTGAGCTGGAATCCTTGAACTGTGCATGGATTCCTCTGTGTCATTATTGAATTGTTTAAGGGGCAAAAATGCAGAGGACTTTCCTTGTTACTGAGATATGAGAAGCAAAACCGTTATCTCTTGTCCCTGTAGGAAACTCTGTTCAGTGGAAAGAACCTAAGCTGTGAGCTCAGGTCAGCAGCTGGACTGTATGTTTTTCAGTGAATAACTGAAAATAAACCTGAAAGTGTCACAGAAAATAAAAGCAGCTGGAAGTTGCTAGTGAAAGTGTGTTACAGCTTTCCTTCTTTTTGTCCCATCTACTACAAATGTAAGACTGTGTCAGCCCTCCTGTGAGAAGGTTTGGGTTTGCCATGAAGTGGTATTGTGGTTTTAGTTGTGGAGGTTTCTCTGGTCCAGCATTCAGAATATTAACCAGTCACCATAAGAGACTCAGAGCTCGTGTGGACACCTGGTGCATTTGTCACTGCATGCACTGGAAGGATGTACAGTTCTTTCATTAGCCAGACTCATAGCCTGCCTCCTTTGAAATGTGTATCTAATTCCTTTGGAGACCTGCACAGATAATTACTGCGAGCAGCCTGAGTTTTCCCTTGAGTAGGAAGGCTGTGTCTCTTCTTGCTTCTTCTGGTCTGCCACCATCTGCTTATCTGTTCCTCTCCACTGATGAGTTTTGCAATTTAGCATTATGTATTGGAGACACCTTAGTTGCCATGCTGTACAGGAAGCACTTAGGAGAGAAATAATTGGATTTGTGAGATTGGGTAACATAAAATAATTCTAAAATTATTTCAGGTGTACATGACAGTTGGCTCTAACCTATAAGCAATGCAACCTATTCAGATGAAAATGACAGAAGAGAGGGTTATTAGAGTCTGTGGAGAGCTGGGAAGAAATAAACTATTTCTATCTGGAGCATTTTGTGTAGTAGCTGTGAATATGGCAAGGTTGCACTCATGTTACACTTCCTAGCATCAGTGAGGAAGAAACCTAGCTGTTCAAGGGGTCATGAGCTGTGTCCTATCAGAACTGGATAAACTGAGACTAAGGAAAGATTGGTTCAATTGACCTGGAACTTGCCTGTCCATCATCATTTAAGCTAAAGTTCATGTTATCAGAGATGTATCCTGGGCAGAACCTTGGTGCTCATTCTGGCCCCAAGGTGAGTTTCTCACTTCACAGTTCTTATTCTTCTATGGCTGTTTATTATCAGAAGATGAGACAACACTTGCTGCAGAAAGGAAGCATGTCCAAACTCTTGCAATGATCTCCCTCTTCTAGAGTCAAAATCAGATAAAAAAGATCGTTTTTTCTCTTTGACCTGGCCCCTGCAGCATCAGACTTTGCTGATGAATTAGAAACAGAGCTTTTGAATGATCTTGTCAGTAATGGAAACATTAAGCATGCTAAGTTCTGGTTGAGACTAGAAATTTTGCTTGAATATTTGTGGCTCTCACTGGTTATCAGAGACACAACCCAAAGTACTGCAGCAGAGGGCAGCAGTGGTTCTCAGTACATAAGTGACACCAAACTCCTCGAAGGCCTGTAGAAGTTGTGTTGCTCTGACTGCTGTCTGTAAGGTGTAGGCTGGCCAAATTATTAGAAATTTTCACCAAAAAAATTAGCATTGTGTAGCCAGGGAGGCCATTCAGACATTGGCTTAACTGAATTGCAGTGTATTAGCAGCTTGGATAGCCCATGGTTGAAGTTCTCCGGGTGTCTGGGAATGCAGATGCAGGAGAGACATTCCAACACTCTGTGTCTTTTACGTGGTGCTGGAAAAGTTTGGAAGATACAGGTGAGCAGCTACTGTTCAACAATCAGAGCAGTTTATCAGAACTGTGGGCTTGTTTTGTGGCTGTCACTGTCAGAGCTGCACGGTTCCAAAGGGAGAGTACTGATGCCTCTAAATATGACTCAAGGAACTAATAAGTTGAAAGCTAGTATGAGAAAATCATGTGTCAGCACGTGTGTCCCCTCTGGGCAGGAGAGGTTGTCTGAAGGATGGGGTCAGAGCATGACATAAATCCTCTGGTAATAACGGAGACAAGAGATCGGAAGCAGCCACAGGGCCACAGGAGATAATTCACAGAACAGGATGCCACAGTTCAGAGAGGGCTGCAGACCTGTTTGAGGCAGGACGATGAACAATCTCCTTATCCTGTACTGGGAATCACCCACAACCTTTCAGTTCACCTGAAGTTTTAATTTAGATGAAGCTTGAGATTCTCACAGGAGGATTACTGTCTTCCCTCTTCATTTTCTTTGGCAATATTTCTTTGGAAAATGTGGGTATTTTTGATGATTTATATCATGTAGGTTGTCTCTTGTCCTGCTGTTTCCCCCTTGGGAAGGAAACCACATTCCTGGTGTGAAGTAGCACACTTACAGGAATTGTTTAGGTAGAGGTTATAACTGCCCAGCCCAAATTATACCTACTAACATGCAGAGGGAAAAAACCCCAAAACACTTTGTATTTTGCCTTTGTTAATAAAAACGATTGTAGCAAATGCCCTGTAGTAAATATACTGATCAGTACATTCCATTTTATTTGTCATTAAAGTAATTCATTATGTCAGAAGCAGAGTATACTACTATCTCATCATCTTCATCCAAAGAAATTATTAGAAGAGATTGAAGGGAATTTTATGGTACATTGTGTACAAACACTTCCCTCTAATGGATCAGAAGTGATTAGCAGCAGTCCATTTTGGTGCTATTTTTTTTTCTGCTTCTTCTTATTACATCTAGGGCAGACTGTAGAAAAACTGAAGGGAGACAAAAGCATGAAACTTATGTTTGGGTTCACAGAGGCTGGTGCTGTCTATTTTACCAGTAAAAGCCTATTTTACTTATTTATTTTTATTTAAAGAGAGATTGAGATTCTTTGCAACATTCCAGACTTGCAGCTCCTGCTTATGTTGTCCCCCAGTATGGCTTTAGCACCTCTGAGAAAGTCAGATTTTTCAGTCTCCTACAATCAACAGCCAGCAAGAGAGACAGCCAGTCCTAAAGTGGACCTGAGAGTCTTCATCTCAGAAACAGCCATGCTGTGGCCCTGGTAGCACCCTCAACAAAACCTGTCAGAAATGCCAAGGTTTGGGTTCAAACCTTGAGATCCAAGGACAGACTTCCTCCAGTCAGTAGAGGTGACCCCTTTGCTCAATTAAGAAATGCACTAATAGAAAGACGGGACTTATTTTGCTAATATCCACAAATCATGGAAGAATGCTCTTTTTTTCTAGGCCATAGATCTAAGAACTTTCAGTAGCCATGGAAATATTCAAGAAAAATCCCATGTGCATTTAAGTCAGCTCAGATATTTCTGATGTATTATTTGGCACATTGCTCTCTGTGACAGATACTCACAGATGATAGATGAGTGCATGCCAACACAATAAATGTGGTAAATGTCCAATATGAAATAGATATTGCAGCTTTCCTGAGCATACTGGATACTTTAATGCTTGAGTGTTTCGGGAAATGTTGTCAAGGCAACAGAGATCACTGTCTTCCTTGGGCTTCTCCAGCAGAAAGGAATCTTTAGTTATGAAAAATTATTCATTTCCCATTAACTCTGGTAAAAAACGTTTTTAGCAGGCAATAACAGCATAGTGAGAGTGAGGACTTCTACACAGACTTTCCACTAAGCAATGGTTTTCATAGCTTCAGGGCTTGCCTATTGAAACATGCCCTTCTGGTCCTAAAACTCCAAATTTCTGTGCAGACATGTGCAACTTCACAAATGTAAGTAAACTTCAGCATATATTTAGCCATTTGAAAGATGTCGACCTAAATGATTTTTGTCTAATGTGTTTTTCATATACAGTATAACTGCTGCTCCAGGGCTTAATTCAAAATATGTTAAATCATTGAGAAGCTTCCAGCTGACTTCAGAGAATGGTGGATCATGCCTGTACCCATGTATTTCATCTTTGCTTATCTAAAATGTGTTACAATACTCCTAAGCAGTATCCTTTTAGATCGGCACAAAAAAGACATGAGGGCAGAAACGGGTGAATATTTTGCATGAAATCATATGAAAAGCCTGAGAATAAGATCCAGGTCTTAAAATTTTCACCCTTTTTTGGCTGTAACTGATTGAACAGGATTTGATCTCATGATCTAGAGATGTGTATACCTGTTCTCAAGTGCCTTAACCATCTTGCTACTCCACGCATTTATTTTTATAATGCTATTTGCTTAATATTAATTGGCAAAACAAACAAACAAAAAAGCCATTGTGTGATTTCTCCTGGCTGTGCATAGCTCTAGTTCATGTTTGAGGGGCTGCTGCCTGCCCTGGGTTTGTTTCCTGTGCGCTGTTGAATCTTGCACCCCACCTTGTAAGCAGTGGCACAGTGCCATTTTCACAGATGGACCTGAAAAGGGAAATGCCAGGCCACCAGAAGGTTCCCTTGATTTCAGATTGCAAGGTCAGGTCAAGTTCTAGATATGTTTGTGATGTTGTAATTTATGCTGAGCTTCCCCTGATTTTAAAGAGGAGTATTAATTCAAGATGTGGTACTTAACCTAGATGAAGTTTAGTACTTGTAAATACTGTTACTTTAATTGCCAGAATTTTAAGATTCTCATCTGTGCTGTAACTAATTCTGAAAGATGTCAACTCTGAGACACCTTGACTTCTGAAGATAGAAGGAAATAGCAATAATTATGAGAGGGAAACAGCAAACAAACAGTGAAAGCTGCTACATTTGTCTAAGAAAATTGTATCCATATTTAAGAGGCAAGGCATGTAACCCAGAAAAGCCTTTAAGTTTCTTCAGATGTTTTCAGAGCTAGATTTAGAAACCTGTGCTGTGAGGGGTTCATAGAAGTTTCTGCTGATTCTTTAGATGTGAATGGTTCTGTTCTAAATAATAAATAAACAAATAAATATCATGACAGAACAACCTTGCTGGTTCCCATACAAACTGTAAGTGAATTATTTGAACAATGCCTGTCAATGTTGTTCATGTGTTGCCTTATGCAAACACTCACCCATGTGAGCAGCTTTGCTCATGTGAGTATTAGCATTCAGATGCTTCAATTGATTGACTTTCAGAGAAACTCAGCAGCCTGCATGTTTAACTAATCTATTTTAAGGAGACTTAGGCTCATAGCTTATGTGAAAACATCACCCTTCTCTGCAAAGGCCCATGCAGTACAGAGTTTAGTTAGGTACTGCAGTACCGTTATGCATCTGGTCCTGTGTTCTTAAAACACTTTCTAGACTGAGGAGCCATGTAGAGAATCTCTTAACCTGAGATTTATTTCAATTCTGTTCAGAAATGTTAAATGAAAGAGTAGCATATATTCTTCTACCTAATGAGGTATTTAGGAAGACTGTTTTCATAGGAATTATTCAGGAAGTATCACAAAATATGTAATTTACTGGATTTTAATGATGCAGCCTGTACTGATAATATAGGTTGATGTGAAGTAAAATTTCAAACACTTTTATAAATGAAGCAATTAATGAACCGAACAGAGACTGATGATAGGATGGATCCAAACAGGTTTGGTGCTATGTTGAAGTTGTGGTAAAATAATATCCCTGAAGAATGCACTACCATTCAGTTTTCATAGCACTAAGTATCCACTGCTTTATATGTCTTACAGGCTTGGGAGAGACTTTGCTCTCAACCAGTATCTCCCAGTCACTGCTGTGATCTTACACACCCCACAATAATCCAGAGGAAAAGGCCACAGAGCATGTGAGAAGCAGCAGTGGAGTTCAGTGCATGCTTTGATACTCCTGTGATTTGCTTTGTTTTTGTTTAATTTTACTGCCTTTAGAATAAAGGAGAAAACATGACCATGTTTCTTGAACGTCCCAGGTAGATGATAACAAAAGCAGAAGCACATGCTGTGGTTGGTTGTCAGACAGGTACATACAGAAGAGCACAGGACCTTTTTGATTATGGAAGATACCTGGGAGAGATCAAATAGGCTCGGAGCACAGAGCCCATTGAAGACTCATCCAGTGTTCCTAGGGTGTGACTGAAGCATGATCTTGCTCCAAAATGTGCAAACAGGATAACGGGATACAGGTGCCGGTGTGAGAAGTGGCTGCAGCACTTTGGCTGCATCAGTCTGAATTGGGCTAGAATACCATCTCGGTGAAACTGTTTCTAACAAAACTAGACTAGCACCCAGGAGGCTGTATAAATTCTTCAGAAGCTGGAGAAGTAATATTTAATAACTTCCAGAGGAGGAGAGTGCCGAGTTCATACTCAGCAGACGCCTCTCCCCACGGGAAAAATGTTCTGAATTGTGTCGACATCAAATAGTGACACACAAACGTGATGAGAATGGTCCTGCCCCTGCCTGGGCCGGTGCTCTTCCCCTTTTCCTTTCCCAGAATGGGATGGCCGGGTTGCTGCCCGAGTGGGTTTAATGTGCAGGGAGGGTTATTTGCTGGTTTTGGTGGGTGTGTGCAGGAGAGGGCTGAGGGAGGAGGAGGAGGAGTGGGGCTCCGGGCTGGCTGTGCAGCTCCAGGCACAGCCGGGCGGGTTCGGAGAGAACAGAACCAGCGGCACAGCGCTGCTGCTCCTGCCTGAGCCTCAGCGGAGCTGAGGAGGAAATGGACTTGGACTGAAAAATCCCTATCAGAAGGTAAACCCCTTCCTGTGAAAGCAGAGCTGAACTGGAAAGGGTCATGGCTTTCCTGGAGGAGGGAGAGGGGGGTGCAGCTTTGTGAAGTGACTGAATAGCTTGCCAGTGGGATCATAATAGGGTACTTGTACTTTTGTTCCTGTGCACCAGAAGGAGGTTTTTTTTAAAGGCTGTGTGTAATTCTGTGGTTTAGATAAAGAGAGTGCAGCTACACATGTTTTTAAACTGCCAGGAAGAGAGGAGAATGGCACAGAGCTTGGGCTGTTTCTGATTGCGACTGATTGCTGCTGTATGGAGGAACAATACAATTCTCTATCTTAAATAATTCTTGATAGAGTTTCTTGGTTCTTTTGATCACTTTGGAGATTTGTACAGAGAAATATGGTTAGCATCTGTTTCCAGTTTCCCTGCCTTTTTGCTGAGAAATGTGTTTTATCAGTTAACATGGAATGCTAATTTTTTTTCTTAATGTGAGGTTTTTTGGATAAACGCAGGGAAACAAAAAGTTTAACAATAACTCAGGATATGGGTAAATGGTTCAGACAGGTTGCCTATGTAGCTGAGTAGCACCATAGATTTAATTTAATTTAGACTACATTTCCCTGATGAAAAATACCCTGCTGTAATTGCTGAGAACACCACACCAGAGACAAGATCAAAAATCTAGAATAAATATACCTGCAGAAAAAGAACATAAAATGCTTGGTTTAAAGATCTTTCTAACAGGATTTTAGTGATTTCCCCCCTTCAAAAGACAGAATTTGGCAGGAGGGGTATCTGTAGTTGGGTAAGAGTTGATATATAAAGATGACAAAAGAGTATCTGAAGTTGACAGAGCCCTAACAGAAGTTCAGTTGCTATGGCAGCATAATCACAAGGCATTAACTTCTCAGCAGTGGTTTGGAAACCATCCTTCAGTCAATTTGAACATCAATAGGAAGGGGAGGAATGTTAAGAGGATGTAAAGATGGTGAATAATACGAGCAGGTTGCAACAAGTAATTTGAAAAAATAACCAATTAAATCTTCCTTATTGCCACAAAGGGATTTGTGAAATCTCTCAGGTGCTTATAAAATTATGGCTTATCTCTATAAATTGCTTTTGTGAGTACAATCTTGCTGATTAGGATCTATATTTCCTAGCAAAACATCTTCAGTGTTTATCTTTTTAATTTAGTTAAATATTCTCTAGTGTGCTTCTTGAACTAAATATTACCAAAAAAACTTCAGCAGACAGGTCAAAATTATTTAAAATGACATTTCAGTAGAGGCATTTGTATTAGCACAAAGTTTCTTGCCACCACCAACAGCCTTTGTGACAAATAGCCATTGCATTTATTCCAGTAGGATGGAACAGACAAAATAAGTAGCTTTTTCATGTCTTAGAGGTGCACAGAACACATAGCAGCTTTTAGCAGAAGAGTAATTTAGCTAGATTAATGTATTATTAGTGTTAGTTAATTGGATTAAGAATTCAGTTTCTTGGTTGTAGGGCAGAACACATCTTGTTCTCTTGGAGCAGACTCCTTTAGGGAAAACATAATTCTCTAGTTTTATTTTGTAGCCCCCATTGCTTCTTCTGTCCATCTCTCAAACCTTTGCATTGTTCTGGTGCTACCTGCCACAATCACCCACAAGAGAGAGATGAAACCAATCATGATCCGTGCACCAAAATGCTTAGACTGAACCCAGGAGTTCCTCCAGTGTTGCAGCCCCACTGGCAGGTGGGATGTGGTGACAGGGGAATGTGGCTGTGCACTCTGCAGCAATATGAAATTATTTCAGGCAGTTACTTTTTGCTTCTCCTGGACAGAGATCACACTGAAAAATGGATTAAATGGTAAAATATTTTTTTGCAGGAATCTGATGTTTCATTTTTAAGTCTTCCTATCAGTGAAGACTTTATGACCGACTTCTGGAAGACATGGGTAGAACTTATACCTATCTCCCATAAAAAATAATTGTTGAGAAGAATGCAGCAATAACGTGTTTGAAACTTGAGAAGTGGAGAAGAGCCTGTTGGGACAAGTCTGTAGCTGTCACCTGCTTGCAACAGGCTCCATCCGGGTATTGTGCTCAGCACTCAACTTTGTGAGGACTCAGCCACCTCTCTCTTTTGTCTGCTTTGTCAGGGTGTTTTCCTGAGGGGGGAAAAAAAGTTAAGAAAAACAAATACTAGCCCAAAAGACATGTTTGGAATCTCTAGGGACTTTGAATTCCACAGAATTAACACCTGTCTTTATTGAGCAGGTGGTTTTACAGATGAAGAAATATGATCATGTGAGTATTTTATGGGTATTAAATGTTTGAAATGACCACCTGAAGTACAAGATGGGTAGATTTTAATTACATGCTCATGCTACATTAGAAGATCATACAGGTCTCGTAGCTCTTTGGATAGATATCTGGGATGTGTGACATCTATTACAAGTCTTTTTCTTTTTAAGAGGGGAAAATAGCACACAGTAAGAGATGCATCTTTTCATCACTAGAAATGCAGATACTCTGGCATTTAAACTGTCTGTGAAACTAGTTTGGGATTTTTTGTGGTTTGCAGAGGTCAAGGAAATACTGTTGTAAATCATTTAAGCATAAGTTAAAATGTTAAGCAATTGACTTTTACATGTAGGATTTGGAGAGAGAGATCTGTTATGCATAGAGATGGATTTGCTGTTGCTTAGCGTTCTGTAAAGCCGTTGCATCTTGGCTGGGTAATGTTTTTTCCTAGCAGTGAGGAGAGTAAAGAGTGAGGCAGTAAGAAACTTTTAGCAGATTTATCTCACCATCACCCTTGAGCTACTGGCGTTGAGGCAAAATCACGGAGATGCTGTAGTCAGTTGAAGATCAAATGGCAGCAAATGTTGTTAGATATCCTTTTCTGCTTTATGTCCACCAGCTCTTTCCTGCTCATCACTACATTAGTATGTGGGAATAGTTTCTCTGTGGTAACGAGAAATCTTGATTTTTATATGGAGCTGAAGTAAACAAGACAGGGAGTAAAATCCCTGTGTCTTGGCTCCAACATGCATACTCTGATTGGATATTCATGCCAGCAAGGATTCAAAAACGAACTTGCATAGTTTTGCCACTGTAATTGGAAATCATGTATATCAGCAGTTAGAAGACTGACAAATAGAAAAAAAAAAAAAGGACTTCTGCCAAAAAGCAAAGGCTCTGCTTCTAGCAGAGTACATGTTGATGGTCTGACATCTATTCAAAGTTGTTCTTTTTGAAAAAGAGACAACAATTTCTTTACACTAACTATCCGCTGGTTACCCTGATGTCCTTTCTTATTTCCATTTTAAGTTTAGTGTAACATAAACACTTTGGCTGGAATCACAAAACAAGGATTCCTTAGAAATGTCTGGATGTAGTCAAATACAGGCTCATAACTGATATGGATGACTGTGGAGTGACTGGGAAGAAAAGTATTTGAAGCAAATTTGTCCTTTCCCTAGGTTGTCGTCTGTTGTTTGTTGTGACCTCTTGCTTTAAGAGATTTCCAAAGGTAGTAGGTAGCATTGCAGTTACTCAAGGATAAAACCCATTCTTTAGACTTTTTGAAGCATTATCAGATCAGACTGGTTTCAATAGGATCATTTTCCTACACGAGCAGGCTCTAGTCACTAATAGAAAAAAGTATTCCCTGGACAATTCCCACGTTTCCCTATCAGGACAATCCATGAGTCTCCATGGTACAAACTGGCATAAATTGAGTGTTGCATGTCTACTTTGTTTCTTACACGCTACTTTTGTTTTATGTTCTCTGGTTATTTTCTATGGATGTACTGAGTCTGACCTCATGCATAGTTGCCTTCTCCCCTCCTTTGGCCCTTGCAACTCTTGTTTCTCTGTTGTTTTTGGGACACTCCCTCTGAAATGAATGCAGATACCAGAATGGAGCCCAGGCTTTGCTAAATCACATGCCAAAGCTTGCATGGCTCCTGGATCAGCCTTCTGACAGACAACAGGAAAGGCTTTTCTGTGTGAGATGAACAAGAAAATTGGCTACAGTTACTTAGATCTAGTGCCGGGCTACACGGAGGTCCAGCAGTGCTGGGACTCTGAGGATTTGAGTTCTCTGCTTGGCTGTGCTGCAAGCATTAATTTTGGTCCAGGGTGAGTTGCTTAAACTCCCAAGCTCTCACTTGTTTCATCAGCTGGAAAGTGGTTTGCACTTGCCCACTGAACAGTTTAACATGAGTTTTATCTTGAGCTGTTCTCCCAGCCTTCCCCATAGCACCAAGCCCTGTCACAGTGCTGGGCTCTCTGGGTCAATAGAAATTTTGGGGCCGATGCAGCTCACCCAACCCCAGAATTTCTGCTGGTCTTGCACTTGTACTGTCTCAGTGAACCACAGGTCAGATCAACCAAAGCTGCCTTCTAGCTGCAAGGCCCCTGCTGTACCAGGAATTTTGCTGCTTAGCCAAGACAGGTCTCAGTAAACTGATTTAACTCTGTTGGAAATTTTTCCAGTATAACCCGTGCTCCCTAGGAGCTGCCTGATGCATTTGTGAAATCTTCTTTCTTTGTCATGTCCATTGGAATGGTTTTTAAGGTCAGAAGAACTGCTAAAGTCATTTTGCTTGACCTTCTCTTTTCAAAATCAGAGCTTTTCCCTAGAAACCAAATGAAAGCTTATCCTTTGGGAAATTACCCAGTCATGAAAACTGCAGAATGATTGCAAGGCCAAACGTTTTCCCTCATGCTGCTTAAATTACCTTTGCTTTTTAGAAACTTCACCTTGTTTTGAGGTTAAATTTGTCTAATTCCAGCTTTTTGATGTCACAGAGTTTTCAATGGGATTGAAAAGCTTCTGCTCTTTCCTGCTATTACCTCCTTTCTCGGCTTTAATCACCTGTCATTGTGATCTAGTCCCCTCTGAAGCCTTTATCTAAGTAATGATTTGACTCTGAGTCCTTCAGGATCACAGCTAAAAGCTCACCTTGTGTTGATGTTCTTCACTGAGTTCCCTTCTGCAAATCCACCTGTATGCACACACCAGGGTTATAAATTTTTTTCTCCTTTTCCTTTACATTCTTTGTATACATTAAATGATCAGAAGAGCCAGCCCTTTCAGGTCCTCTGTGACAACCTTTTCTGGGAGATTTTGATGATGTTCCCCAACTGCCTCTGTCAATTGCTCTTGCCCAGAACATGGCTCTCAGTCTCACAGGCCCTTGCCTTCTCGATTTGCAGGCATTTTACATCAGTCTGTTAGAACACACTTGGTTGGTTTAGATGGCTTAAACAAGCATTGCCTATGAGTCACCAGCACATTCACCAGGGAAGGTTTTATATTCTTGTCTTGGCCAGCGGTACCTCATGCTGTGGGTTGCAGGAAGTAATCTCTGAGGTATCTGGCTCAGCAGAGCCTCCCCTGCTATCAGGGCCATCTGTCTGAGCAATGCCTAGATACAGTTTTCTTAAGCCTCTTTGAGTTCAAATTATTCAGGTCTTGAATAACTTGTAAATCTTGGTTCATGAAAAACACTATTAAAAAAAATCTAGCTCAATAAACAGTATCAAACAAGAAATTGGCATCATCAAATACAGACCCTAAAGATACACATCCTGAATACTCCTGCCTTTTCTATGTCATCTTTCATCATTTTTCATCTACAGCTCGCAAGGGAGCTTTGCCTGATCTGCTTTTGGTTTTTTTATATCATGCTCTAATAAAGATTTTTATTGTCTTTAAACATACTGTTTCTAGTTATTTCTTTGGTAAATTTATCTTTCTTATTAGTTGTGTTTATTTATAATGTAATGACTTAGTCACTGCCTTTTTTTTTTCTCTTTAGTTAATATTATCTCAGTTCTTATGATTGGGACATGCAGCAGAATGTCTTAAAGATTGTTGAGTTTTCCTTTTATGGTTGCTTTAAGATCTAGGAATATGTATGTTCCTTCCAAAAGCCACATGCATGTATAATTATATATCCGTATCTAACACTGCTTGCTATTTTTGTTTGTCCATGCATGCAAACAAATCATGATTGGAGGTAACTGCTAATTCTTGAAAATGATGAAAAGCTTTTTATATTAGGATGAGGTCCAGTACTTATTACCTGCTGTCAGGTGCAAAACTTTCTGATTTACAAAATAATTCTACTGCGGTTTTTTTAAGATACAAAGAAGGTTTGTTACTGGCTTTTCTAGCTAAACTTCAGCAGGTTGGAGTCAGCTGTATTTCTACTGTCTGAGGAAGTTATTTCCAGTTCAAGTTACTTCCCATTGTTTCAGAGCTATTGTTGCAGCATTGCAAATACAGCTGCAGTGGATGTGACCTGCTAATGCACAAACATCAGCTCTGTTACTCGAGGTCCAGCCAGAGGAAGAGGTCGAGGGACCAGCAGTCACTTCATGTGAAGAGCTAAAAGGAGAAACAGGGTCATGTCTCACTCCTGAACTCCCATATTCCTGATAACTCAGTGGTTCTGTCATCCCCTAATGAAGGAAAACACGAGGATGACTTGGAAAGTGGGAGATTCCCGGTGTTGCGGAAGATCGGCTCTTGTGTGTATCCGGTACAAAATCCATTCCCAGGGCTCCCTGCTGTCCCTTCTCTTGTGCCATGGAACTGGCACTCGGCACTGAACCAAGCCAAGGGCTTTGCTCTGCTCTCAGCAGGCTGGAAGCTGGGGCTGGAATGGCTTTCCCACCATGCTGCAGACATGGGTCACTCAGTACAGCTCAGCACACCTACACTGCACTCTTGCAGTCAGCACAGGCTTTTCTCTGGCTGCTGGAGTCAAAATTGCAGTTATTCCAGCATTAGGCTGTTTGAAAAGGCCCTTGGCACTGTGGTGGAGTTACTGTAAAGTAGCTTTCCTGGTTAATTCTAATTGCAAACTAATCCAGAAATATGAATGTGGCTGTAAGCAGATCCCTCAGTTTCTGAAGTATCTTTTCATGTCAAAAATCGTGCTGGACAAAATGTATACAACATAAAGGAATATTTAGTTATCTAACGCTTTCTGAAGCTTATAGATTACAGAAGATATAGGAAGCCCACACCTATACTTGTAAACTGGACCTGTTCCAGCATTGTTGAGAAACAGAGAAGGGATTTGTGTCAGATACTTGCTTCTGAGGAGTTCAAAATTTAAAAAAATCTTTGCAATAAATGGGGTTTAAAAGAAAATTAAATGGCGGGTGCTGGATTTTACCTTCATATGCACCTAAAATAAGGATAATGAAGGCAGTGAATCACAGATTCATATTACAATTAGATAGAAATGTAACTTAATAAAGTATAGTACATATATTTCTGCTGGATTGCTTCTGATTAACTGCATATTCGGTTAGTGGGATTAGATTTCTCTGTACATAAATCTGACATAAGATCCTAACAGAGGTGATGCTGAAATCCTGGCACTAGGCAATAAACCTGTGTTTGCAGTTGCTTTGCTCCTTTTTACTGCCCACAAGATCCTAGAGAGCCACTTTGGCTCCTGTGGGTACTTTTCTTAGTTGAGTGGAATTCCCTTTTTTGTACTGACCTCCTTCTGTTAACTGTGTAGGTAACACAAATTCTCAGCTTTGATCCTGTGTGTAGCAATAGGTGGATTTGCCCCTTAAAGACAGAATGAACAGCTCCATAAAGACCATAATTGATAGTTAAACATCTCACCTGTGTGTGCACCTTGCTCAACTTTGGGTGTTGCAGGAAAGTGAGAACTCAAAGCAGAGCTGACAGGGCAATCACAAGTGACTCCTAGGATCTTACTAAAGCAAGTCCAGTTAGTGTTCAGCTGCCACGAGGGCTGTTTCTTCATGCCAGCAGAGCAGTTGTACAGCTGGGGATTTAGACTGAATGATTACTCACATCTCTGCTATAAGGAAAAACTGTATTCCATGCAGTGAATAACTGCACTGCTGTCAGCAGCAGCTGATGGCTATAACAATATTGTGTGTCGATAGAATTAACATTAATAAGTTACAAAGTTTTTTACAGTCCATCTATTAAGGAATACACTGGCATGACATTGTCAGTCACTGTTGTAATGCCGAGAAGTATTTTTGTATAAAATCAGACACTGGGCATGAATTAACAGTGCAAGTGTTCATAACAGCAGAGCAGCTGGGGTTTTGTCTCACCCAAGGCAGCACAGCAATCAGTGGAAGACTCTGAGGGTCTCCCATGTCTCTTCCATGCATATTGTCATTCAGATTTACAGTCACAGCCTCACGCTCCATTTCCCACTTTTCCCCAGTCCTGTGTATTGCAGCTCCATCAGCTTGGGAACTGCCAGTGTGAGCTCTGCTTCCTGCTGCTCCATCCTCTCGCAGGTTGAACAGAGGCAGAAGCTGTGCTGAGAGCTGTTTCTATTGAGATGTTGTGACAGTAGTGTAAAAAACAGCTTTAGAGGGTCCAAATTTTAAAGATGTGTATTAAACAAGAATTAATTAAAAAAAAAATTATTACACTTTCCTTCCATCGGTAGTAATAAAGAAACTTATCATAGATTCTGAAATCCTTTGGAAGCAAAGAAACTGCACTTTTTTTTTTTTTTTTTTTCTGAGCCCAGATATTTGTAGTGACTTTGTTAAAAACAAAGAGC
>NW_008236979.1:149625-159244 GCF_000691975.1 Corvus brachyrhynchos | reverse complement strand
GGAGGAAAAAAAAAACTTAACATAGATTCTGAAATTCTTTGGAAGCAAAAAAACTGCCCTTTTTTTTTTTTTTTTTTTCCTGAGCACAGATATTTGTAGTGACTTGCTAAACAGATAAGAGCCTGGGAAAAATGAGTGGACAGTTTGGGTCAGGATGTTATTAGAAGCAAATTTTGGTCTTCTCAGTGTTTATGCTGTTCCAGCCGCTTGTGAGATCACAGAAGCCTGCAGAGAAGGAAACAATGGAATTTGATGTTACACCGAACATCAAACAGGGTTGAAGGTTCTGTGACCTCTGCAAGTAATTAAAATAAAGCTTCACTGGAAAATGGTAGGCTACTGCCACAGTTCCTGTTTTACAATTCATGACATTCCTTAAGGGGTTTAAAAGATGAGTCTGAATTATTCTTTGTGCTGCTCCTTAGTCCTTAAGAGAGTTAAGAAATCAAGTCATTCTCCTCAGTTGTGGTAGGAGTAAATATTGGATAGGTTTGTCCATCAAATGGGCCTATTGTAACTGTTCATAAAAACTTTAAAAAAAGGGAAAAGGGGAAGTGCTTTTACTCTCAAATGTACTCTTTCAACTACACAATAGTTTTTGTAGTATTTAAATAGAGAAGTTAAGCTTTCTACATGTTTAATAGCTCTCTGTCAGGTGACTGCTAGGTTATCTCTGAGAGTGAGCGAATGCAGCTGTGCAAATGTAACACAACAAATATGCACTTAATTGTGTCCTTTGGCCAGCAGAACATGTCTGTTGGTAATTAGTTCTTCCTCTACCAGACCCACTGGCATGTGAGCTCTCCTAGTGGGATTCTTGTTATTGTTCTCTCTGGCTCTTGTTCACTGTTGTTCTGGAAGGAAGGACAGAGCTGAAGGCATGAGTAATAGGAAATCTTAAGCTCTCACGTTCACCAAAGAGGAAAACATTTATTTAATCAGCCTAGAGCTTTACAAGCACTCGGAGAATAGAAGTTAAGTCTTGTGGGAAGTGGGGGCAGAGGGGTTGGACTCAGAAAATACAGCCCTTGGCTTTTGAAGTGCTGTTACCCTGGGGTTAACGCTGTACATGAGCTCAGTGCAGGTACTTTTTCAGCTGGGTTTTTGGGACGTGTTGTGTCAGCTTGTCTGCAGCTGCATTTGCAGCTCCTGGGTTGGAAATATTTCTTCCAATACCCACCACTGCCTTCCTTGACAGCTAGGTGTGACAGTACATTTCTGGCTTCAGGAGGTCCCCAAACAAGTGACGTTGATAAAGTGAAGGTAAATGAGTGTGGTGCACGTTGTGAAGAGGTTGGAGCATCAGCAGGGTGAGAAGGTTGGACACGACCTCAGAGAACGGTGTTCAGCTGGTGCTTCAAACACCTCCCAGCCCTTTAGTTTACCTTTTAAACTGGTAAAGGTCTCTAAACTGGGTGCACACAGTGTGTAACCCAGTGCCTCTGTTCTGCCACCTCTCTCGTTCTGGACAACTGAGCAGGGTCATTACCCCCCCCATTAGAAGGAGCCTTCAAAGCCCTCTGTAAACAGCCCACAGAGGCTTTTCAAATGGCTTAATCAGCTAAGGAGGATTTGTAACGTCCAAGTCGAAGTCATTCGGGAGAACAGCATGCTGGGAAAAGGCTGGAAATTTATCGCTTCTGAGTCTGAAAAGGTGATCTTTGAAAAATGTGGTATGAAAAATGTGGTTTCTCATTGTCAACTGTTATTATAGGTCTTGGTATTGTCATAATACATAATAGCATTTGTACTTTTGCTTGTGTCACCTGGGACATGTCCTCTGCAGAATAAACACATCCAGCTCCCCTCTGTAGCCCATCATCCATGAATCCTGGTCATTGAGCCTCTGACAGTCCTTCATAAGCATTAGAGATGTGATAACATGATTTTATTTTTAAGACTGGTTATGAAGAATACATTTCTATAATGGTTTTCCTTGGCAGTGTTTCTCCAAAGTACTTCATGTAGGACACTAAATGTAATTTAACCTGCTTTGTGGACTAGGAAACTGAAGGTCAGTGTTGATACAGACTTGATTCCGGTTTAAGTCTTGAAATTACCAGAATAAATAGAGCCTTAATACTACTTAAAATAATGTTGTATCTATTTCATTAACATGAACATGCATATAATGTGTATATTATGTATAGTATATTTCTTTAGTAGTATATAGAAAATAACTAAAACTCTTATATCATTGATCAGTCACCAATCAGTGAGATTTGCAGAGCCATAGAAAGCTACTCAAATTTAGCATCCATATATTTATGTTTATAATTATGCTTATAGAATTCCTTTGGTGACTGTTTCTTCACTCTGCAATTTGAAGGCTCTGGAAGTATTTGGTAAATGAGAACATACTTCTACTTTTTTAAATTTAATTTTTTCTGTCTACTGTGTTCAAATGGGATTTAATCTGAGAACCTATTTTAGATTTGTCAGTGTGGGTAGAAGATAAATAGGCAAGTCAGAAGAGGTTGTATGTTGTCATAAATTGATAACTGATGTGCTTTGCTTTTAGGGCAAATGCAAGTGCCTGATGATTTAACAGAGACTTTACAGGCAGTGACAGCAACACATAGGTTTAATATTTCATTTGACAATAAATTGCTGTCAATTCATTCAATTCCATTTAAGAATTTGTATGCGTAGTAAAAATGTTAAATATTATTTTGGTTGGTTTTAGCACTTCTAGCTAAGCAAACCAAGGTATTTACAGCAATTAATTTAGCTTACTCCGTCTTACTTTAGGGACAGTCCTCTAAGATATGGGTCACAGTTTGTACTTGGTGGTTTGGATGGTCCTGACTACTCAATCAAAGTGAAATAATTCAGAAGGGAGCATAAGCAGTGTGGTTTATCAAAACCCAGTGGCTGCATAGCACAGAGAACTGCAAAGGATTTCTGGATGTGAACTTGGGAAGGGGCAAGGAGAACTCAGCATAGTGAGAAGAAAAAAGCCTTTAACCCTCTCTCACCTTGACTGAAGAATGTTTGGGGCAAATGTGCACTTAATCAATGTTACCTCTTACTGCCATGAGGATTGAGATGCAAACCTTTTAATGCACAGCACAGTAGCATAAGATCCCAGGAAGCTGCACACTGAACATACTGAATGAGGATTTAGTAGCCCTAAAAGGGCAAAAGCAGATGTCTAAGAAGTGTGAGTATTACATTGACTTGCAGATGCAAAAGGTTTTCCTAATGCATTATAAATGACTGATTTTTAGCAACCATTTTCCCAGATGATCACAGCAAGTCAGGCACATTAAGATGAGTCCTGAATTAGTTGAGATTCAGAATGTTTTCCAGCAGATACTCGCTGTAGAAAGGATCCCACTCATGAGTTGTAAAAACATTACAGAGGCAGAAAACTCAAACTGTTTTGGAAGTGTTTAACAACAACAACTGCAGCTGCTCTGGTATGTGACTTCCCCAAAACCTCTCCAGTGCAGGGTGTGTTCACACTTCAACTTTGCAGGGTTGTGTTATCTGGGGTGTGGTGTTCATTCATCATCACTCACACCAGGCTAAAATTTGGCCAGTTGTTTCAGTCTCGGGGAAAGACCTGATAAACTTGAAGTCCATCCCTTTGGCTGTTTTGAAGAGGCAGGTGTACACGGTTTAAACTATATTCCCTTGACAGTAGCTTATCAGAAGTTTGTCCAGGAAAATGAAACTTAAGAGAAGCCACAGGTCTATGCATAATAATGTGATGAATTCTGGATTTCTTTATCCTATAAATTCCAGTCTTGAATGAAACTAGTGGGATACCTCAGAGGTTAAATAATTGCTAGAGAGAGTCAGAGATGAAGAAGACAGCCAGTAATGAAAATGATAGAAAATGAGCATTAACTGTGTTTTTCTCTCTCAGTTCAATATTGGCTTTGTTGCTGCAAGTCAAACATCAGTTCTGCGTTTTCTCCCTCATTAGCTTTTCTTTCTTGAGTAGACATATTTTGTAGTGACTTTTCATTTTCCCTTTTAGAAGAGACCCTGTTTTGCCTGATGGCTCTAAATCTGCTGTACTAAAAACCCCTAAATCCCATTACTCTCTCTGTTTGGAGGATTTTGCCCCTAAAGAGCAAGAATCAACAGTAAATGCAGGATCTGATTAAGAGAAGTGCAGGTTTTTTGCAACTGAACAGTAAAATACATAACTAAACTAACAGCACACCAAGTCGTCTTCTGTGGACTTGTATTGCTGAAATTCCTGGATGGGAGTTGTTCAAATTGAATGGTGCAACTTTACCTCTAGAAGATCTGGGTGGTAGAGCTGGTTTTCTGGTAGCTGTCAGGTACTTTAATCCATGTACTTCATCATCTCTTATAAGTACTTTTAAATAGAAAGCCTGTGTGATGAATGTCAAATGTGAACCAAAAAAATGTTATTATTCTTCTCAACAGACAAAAGGAAAGGTTGGATTTATTAATGTTATGGTCTTAAGTATAATGAGGTAGGAAATGCTTTTGATGACATTTTACAAGTCAGCTATAAACAGGTACTCTATGCATATAACATCTCAGTGGATGGGGAATATTTGTGAAAAAGGACTTGAGGTTAATTGGTTTGGAAAGCCAGATACAAATTTAAAGACTTTTAGAATTCTTTACTTGTCACTATGAAGGGTCATTTTCTAGGATTAATTATTTTTCTATTTAAAAGCCTGATGTGGACATTGTGTGCTTAGTTTATGATGTAAGGAAGCTAATGCACTGATTGCTTCTCCTAAGGAGAAGAAATTGCATTAATATTTGTGCCTTGATCTTTCCTGTCCTTATAGTCCTGAAATCTGATCAGCTTTGCCTATTATGGGTATCAATGTATTTAAAAGAATGAGTGACTCAGTGGATTTGGATTTGGGAAACAGGATCTAGGGTACTTAGGACCTTTACATCAGTACAAATTCAGCTGAAGCTGTCTGTGCTGGTGTAGCTTCTGAAGTCAGGCATCTGTGAATTGAATTAATGGTCCCAGAAGTGGCTCTAGAAAGCTCTCTCCACTAACGCCCATATCAGCAGTGTAGGGCAGAAGGCCAAGGAATGAAATTGCAGGTTGAAAACTCATTCATTGACTAAATCCTTCCTTAACAATGGATCAGTTGAGAAAAATGTGTTGCTTGGCAAAATGAGGAGGTAGCAGGTTTACACAAATTAACTGCAGTGTGACATTCATTGCCTTGGACTGCTAGATAGATGAAGATTTAAAAAGATGTTTGTCAAATCTTGGGGAACAGATACATTATGATGTAGCTCCTTGCCAGGAAGACACTGATTACTTGGGTGGGAAGGTGTGAAGAGGAAGGGCTGTTCTGCATTGTCTTTCCTCTTGCAGACTTTTCCCCAAGCAGTCACTGCTGGCCTCTGTTGAGGACAGGATAGACCTCAGGACTGAAGCAGTGTGGCAGAGCTTACATTCTCCATGCTACTGTCACATCATGAGGGCAGTGTTGTATCGTAACAGGTGAACTAGAAGAAAAAGGGCAACGGTCAGTCAGCATATGATGAGTGCTCACAAGCAGTGCAATGCATTTGTCCCTCATGTCCCTTTTTTGTTTCTGTGTAGGCAGGTGACAAGCATTATCATCCAAGCTGTGCACGATGCAGCAGATGCAACCAAATGTTCACAGAAGGAGAAGAAATGTATCTGCAAGGTAAGGATATCTCCATTCCTAAACAAGAAAATCAGATGTGATTTTTCTGTCACAGACCTCAGGATATAAATTATCCCCATGTAATATGGCCAAGGAGGACTACAGTCATCCTGTCTTCAGTAGTGTTCTCATATTTTTTCACTTGATTCTTTTTTGCTCTATTAGGTGGCCATAACTGGCTCTGCAGGGACTCTGCACCCTTGCTGAGGCAGCCTGTGCTTGCTAAAAAATGAAATTTATTTACCCGTGAGATGCCTCTGAATTTGGCATCTCATGGACGGCTTAGCCCCAGAATGGTGTATGAGATACCAGACAAAGTGAAGGGATTTCCCCTGATTTCTGCTGATCAGTTTCTCTGCTCTTCTGGACCACACTCCAAACTGTAAAAGGCAAGGGAAAATCTTCCAGAACCTGCAGTGAGTTTGTTTTGAACCATGTAGACCTCATTCTTCATGCACACTGGCAGAGTCTCTCCTCTGGTTCTTAATCATATTTTCTTCCCTTGCTTACTTCCCTTTTATCTGATCACATCTCTCTTTTTATTCCCATTTACTTTATTTTTATATCTTTCTATAGTCACCTCTTTCTTGTACGTTTATTTTTATCTCCCCTTTCTTGTTAACAGTCTAGCGCTCCCAAGAATTGCCAGGCTTGTTTTTTTCATGATCTTTTCACATAAAAAAGAATATGCTCTTTTCTTTGATTAAAAGTAGCCTTGATCTGAATCCCACCTACTCTCTGAGAGGGTAGCATACTAACTATTAAATTATTTTAATTACTTGCTGTAGTATTACTGTTGGTAGAAGGACGTATAATACCCATTTATGTAAGCCAGAAATAAAAGTGAAAAAGGCAGATACATGTTGTGATTTTATATATTGCACTTAGGTTAGAAAACTTGATGTACTTGAAAGGAATGTAGAAGAATAGGGAAAAAATTATCAAAGTGTGGTAACAGCCATCTCTTGAAATCCTGAGGAGAGGTTCTTACTGGAGGAGTTCCAAAATAAGATAATATTGTTAAGGCATTCCTTTGAAGCTAGCTTGTTTTATTTTGTAGTTTGTCCTTCCTTGCAGTCCCTCTCTCATCTCTCACTGACCTTATACCTCAGTCATCTTATTCCAGCTGTGCACAGAACGGGATGTGAAATTGTGTAGCAGCTCTGCGTTGCAGGAGCAGGGAGAGGCTGGAAGAGGGCTGGGTGGGAGGTGCTGCTTTCTGATGGCAAATTGGAAGGACTAACAGGAAAGCAGCAGTTAGAGCATCTGGCATATCTTAGTTTCCTCACATCATGGTGTGATGAAGTACAGGCAGAGTTCAAGATGAGCATCAGTTTGTCCTTTGCTGTCATTAGTTAATAACGACCATTTCCAACTGGTGCCATTTGCACCAGTCTAGCAGAGAGTGGGATTTTGGGTTGATTGAGCAGGCTTTGGTGTAAATTTCTGCAGATCAAAATAAGACAGAAGGTATCACTTCTACTTAAACTAGGCAGGACTTTATCCTGGACAAGTTCAGGTGATATGAAAGAGGAGAGGAGAGAAATCTGGCTGCTTGATCTGCTGTTCTCAATGTATTTCTCTTTCTGTGGTTATGAATCAATGTTCCTTGTGTTTACTCTGTCTCAAGGGAGGAGCACCTCAAATTGCATTGCTTTATTGTTCATAAGCTGCTTTCTGACTAAATCATGTAATTGCTGAGTGTGCTCCAGACTGTCCTGCCAAAGCTTTCCTTGCTGAATTCAGTGTGCTTGCAAGAGTGAAGACCTAAAAGCCTTTCCTGTGCAAAGCTCTCAGCTGAAATGCATACCCTGACTCCATCCAAATCACTGACCCTAGGGTGCAGAATAACAGCATTCCAAGCATTTCTCTGAAAATAAAAATACAACACCACAACAATAAAGCTAGAACAAAAATCAGTTGTTGATAAAATATACGAAAATAGGCAGCTTCCATCTCACTTCTAATTGTCCTCTCCCTAGGATATGAAAGCAGTCTTGGTGTTACTTTGTATAATAGAGGAGCCTGGCAGGATTGTGGTAGAAACTTGTATTAGAAATGTGTGGGAAACCTGCAAAAGGAGAACATGGACAAACAAGCTGTCTGTCTTGGGGCTTTCTATGTTAGGGATGGTTGGAATAATGCTAGCAGAAGCACTCTGGCTTGGCACTGCTCCAACAGATGAAAATGAAAAGGAAGCAGCACCAGAAACTGTCTCTTTCCCACTGACTTCCTGGTAATACATTATTATATGGGCTTCCCCAGAAGGCTGTTGCTGAACTATGATTGTCCAGTATTTAGAGAGATGCTGATGTTGAAATAATGGTATGTGCAAAGCATAAAGCTGAATAAATGAGCATGCTAGTTGGTGTTTGCCAAGTGAGCAAACATACATATGTTAAGAATGGGAATAATCACAATTTGCTGAACTGTCCCCAGCAGTAAAAGAGAGGAGTGATGCAGCTTGGGAATTTGCACCCTTAAAAGCATTTCAAAATAGATTGGTCTCAAAGGCCATGATTTAGTAACACATCACCATAACTGCAGACAGTCGTGAGTTTCAGAGTTACATCGCAATTTATAACTTTTTGATCCAATAAGCAATTAACACAAAACTTTGTTTTGACTTTATCCACAACAATAAAGCTAGAACAAAAATCAGTTGTTGATAAAATATACGAAAATAGGCAGCTTCCATCTCACTTCTAATTGTCCTCTCCCTAGGATATGAAAGCAGTCTTGGTGTTACTTTGTATAATAGAGGAGCCTGGCAGGATTGTGGTAGAAACTTGTATTAGAAATGTGTGGGAAACCTGCAAAAGGAGAACATGGACAAACAAGCTGTCTGTCTTGGGGCTTTCTATGTTAGGGATGGTTGGAATAATGCTAGCAGAAGCACTCTGGCTTGGCACTGCTCCAACAGATGAAAATGAAAAGGAAGCAGCACCAGAAACTGTCTCTTTCCCACTGACTTCCTGGTAATACATTATTATATGGGCTTCCCCAGAAGGCTGTTGCTGAACTATGATTGTCCAGTATTTAGAGAGATGCTGATGTTGAAATAATGGTATGTGCAAAGCATAAAGCTGAATAAATGAGCATGCTAGTTGGTGTTTGCCAAGTGAGCAAACATACATATGTTAAGAATGGGAATAATCACAATTTGCTGAACTGTCCCCAGCAGTAAAAGAGAGGAGTGATGCAGCTTGGGAATTTGCACCCTTAAAAGCATTTCAAAATAGATTGGTCTCAAAGGCCATGATTTAGTAACACATCACCATAACTGCAGACAGTCGTGAGTTTCAGAGTTACATCGCAATTTATAACTTTTTGATCCAATAAGCAATTAACACAAAACTTTGTTTTGACTTTATAACCTATCACCTTTGGTACTTTTTACTGCATTGTGTCTGTTCCACAACCAATAACTTGCTAGCTCACATACGCACATATACTTCTATTATAACACCTGAATTCTTAACTATAAAATCACATTACTATACTTAAAAACCCTTCACCATATTACCCAACACATTTTCTTACTTATAACTATAGAAATTTAGGTTTATAATTCTTCTGCTTAAAGTCTGTATAGCTTTGCTACTACATCAACCCAAGCTCTTTCCTGGGCTGTAAATCAAATTCCTTAATGCCTGTGGAAGTTTCTTCTTCTCTGTTTCCCACAGATTGGCATGTTTGGATGAATAGTGTCAACAAAATATGGGTGGCTTGGAGTTCAAGATCACAACAAATATTTCCATTTAATTTCTTAAGCCTGCTGTGTCTGATCAGGATTTATAAATGTCACATCTTTCAAATCTCTTATCGTTTTGTGAAAGAAAACCCACAACCCTTAGCTAAGTTTCACCATGAAAATGGCATCCTGCATCTCTTGTTCACTTTCAGCATTCTCACAGGCTGTCCCTAAAATTGTGCCAGTTTGTGGTAAATACTGCCCCAAATAC
>NW_008236979.1:108147-149598 GCF_000691975.1 Corvus brachyrhynchos | reverse complement strand
TTAATAGAAAAGAATCACAGAATTGTTAAGGTTGGAAAGACCCCTGAGATCATCAACTCCTATCATTAAGCTAACAGTGAGGTCCAGAGGAATAGGGATCATTTTTCTCAGGGCCACACAGGAAGGAAGCTCACAGCTGGATTTGAGACTTGAACCAAAATCTTCTGAGTCTTAGATCATCCTTGAGCAGTAAGTGTCATATTCAGAGAAGTACTACTCAGCTCACTTCTTTTAACATGAACTTACAGCCTTATAACCTGAACTTTCTTCCTCCTGCATGATGGACAGGGCACGGCTCCCTCCTGATCTCGCAGGCTCTGTGGGGTCCTGGCTCTGAGGCTGCTGTTTGTTTACAGAGAAGGCTGTTGGTGCACTTCCCCTGTTGTCTGATGGTTTCCCTCTGCCAAATGCACAGTTTCTTCTTCCTCGGCTTAGACTCACAGCCAAACATCTCAGACCCTTGATCCAGAGTCACAGCATTCTGTCCTGTCTCCTGATGATGACTGTGCTGCATACTGCTGGGAAGTGAAATGATTCCTGCTGGTCTTTACTTCTGTACCAAGCCATGTAAGGGCTTGTTAGAAGAAAGTTTCCTGGGGCCCTGACCCATCCTTCTCCTGGGCTCTGAGGGTGGGTTTCCTCTGGCTGCTCTTGAGCTAATAGTCACCAGCAGGAGATCTGGACTTGGCTCTGTTTGGTTTCTTTGTGGACAGAGTGAAGAGGTGATGTTCCCCCCTGCAGATAGTCAGGGCTCTGGATTGGCTTTGTGGTGACTGGAATGAAGGATGAATTTGGCTGCAGCTGCAGTCAGTGTTAAAAATCAGTGTTAGTTTCTGCTCTGTTTCAACTTGGCCAATACCTGCCAGCAGCTTTCCAGCAGTGACCACAGTTTACACTCTGTTTCAAAGGACAGCTGAAATGGGATGGAAATTCTCCTTGCCCCTGCCATTGCTCAGTCCTTGAGGACAGCAGGCTATTCCTACTTTACAGCATAAGAAAGAATATCATATTTTGGGAAACAAACAGCAGAGGACTTGACTTTCTTAGTAGAATGCATAGCTGGAATAGGCCATGTGGAAACACCAGTGCCACACATCAGAGCACGGGGTGGAAGTGCAGTGTGTGCCAATGGCAGGTACAGTGTGCTGGGATCCAGGGAGAGGCTCTCTCACATGCTGCTTTGCACCACCTGTCATCCTGGCTTCTCACCCACTGCCAGTGGGTCACACACAGCCCTGGCTCTTGCACTGTCAATTGTAAAATTTTGCTTTTCCTTTTGCATTTTGCATGAGGGAGGATGTGATCTGAGTAGTACTTTACCGTAACTGAGTATGACACCTATTGCTCAATGGACTTATCATCAGAGCTTCCTTTCTATGTGCAGGGCTGTACGTAAGGGGAGAACAGATCAGGTAACCACGGCCCAGTTCCTTTGCTCTTACCCTCCATCCTGCCAGAGGAACCCTCTCTCTTTCAGTTCCTCCAGCTGGTGCTCGCTGACTCTGTTGCTGCTTGAGGCTGCTTGAGTTTTAATTAAGAATGTGTGCAAAGTGCTTTGGCAGCCTCAGGACAAAGCTGAAGATACACCAAGGATTTGAATACTTTTTTGTTTCCCTTGTATTTCCCATGAGCTAGACTTTAATGTGAATACTCTCATAGTTCATACAGATTCACCATCTGATGCAATGTAGAGATTCTCTTTAATAACTGACTTGTCATGACCAGAAGTCATCTGCTTTGCTCTGAATAAAGATGTGTTTTTCCTCCCTCAGGTTCCACTGTCTGGCATCCCGACTGTAAGCAATCCACTAAGACTGAAGAGAAGCTCCGGGTAAGCTGAACTCCTGGCTCAATGACACACCATACATTTTGCACACACAGTAATTGAATGTTGTTTTTAAAAGAGTGACTTTTTCCATGTTTTTTTCGCATAGCTGTCACAACTCTGGCAGAATATACAGTGGAGGCACTTCAGAGGTATTGCTCTGATTTTTAGGCTTACCACCTTCACATACCTGTCTCAGTGCACTGCCTTAAAGATAGTGTCATTTACTGACATACAGACGTGGCCAAGTATCTAAGACACTTCATTTCATATCTCAGTTGTTGTGAGAGAGACTCTTAAGGAGAAGATATGAACAGGGCAAATGCTATCATATATTTTAGTGGTTTTGCACATCTGTGTAATTGCTCTATAGTTATCCCCTGTTCTGCGTGGTTATTTGCAGCATTTAGACAAGATGAACTCTTCTTTCTTTGCCATCCAAGTAAGCCTCAACCTAAAGTGATCCTGATTTGAATGCCAAAAAGAGCCACAGTTATCCTTGGAGTCACATCAGCATATTCAGACAATCTTTCTGGGTCAAACCCTCAGTGATAATAATGCTGCACTGATAAATGCTAGAGCCTGGCTTTTTGCATGAACCAGGCAATTCTAAGCCCTTACTCACTGATTCATCCTCTGGACAATTTTCTCTTTTTGATGTCCCTTGAATTTTGCTAATTTGCCAGGATATTAATATTAGAGACTGAATACAAATAAATTGTCTTTCGGATAAGGAAACTAAGAGGTACTGGTATGAAGATACCTACGACATCCTGTGGGTTGTATTCTATGTGGGTCTCATTCACAGGAAGCCACATCCTTTAGCATTTATTCCAGTACACTGGTCTGTAAAACATCCCCCCTAGAGAATTTATTATGGTCATAGGTAATGTGCAGATAAATTCTTGTTGAGGGGAGTTCATGTTAGTGTGGGCAAAAACATAACTGGCCCTAGATGGGCATGTGGTCTAGAATGGCCAAACCTCAGTGCAGGTACCATCCAGCATTCACACATTGTTCTGTCCTGACTTTTTGTAAGAAAACAGAAAATGATGCCAGACTGGATTTTCTTCCTCATTTAACAGTGTGAATGTAAGACAGTATTTTGGCCATGCTTAAGTGTCAGAATGCTTGTGCCTTCTAGTACTTGGTTTCAGTACAATACTTCCCTTTCACTTGGACCCAGGAGTCTTATCAAAGCACTCCTGACTGACTACACTGTGGCCCTTATTAGCCTTCTCCAGCTGATCTTATAAATCAGTTGGCTGATTTCCGTTCCCCATGGAAATGGCTCTAGTCCTCTTCAAGTATTTCCCTTTTTGTCAGCATTTTCCCCCCTCAGCTAATTTTAATTGAAGTGAGAGAAGTAAATGGATTTACTCACCTGCAAGGCTTTGCCTAAGTGAGTTTTTGCAGGAAGATGAAGTGAAGCTCAAGAAGGCATTGAGGGAGCATCTGAGCAATGTCACAGCACAGCTGTCCGGCAGGACCATGCTCCTGGAGGAGAGCTGCTATGCAGAGGTTTAATATGGCCTTAAAAGGCATTGATAAATGCACCATACTGAAGCTGGCTGAGAGATGCACCATTTTTAGCTTCTATGGTACATCATAGATAGTCTCTGTCTGCTCTGGTGCAAAGTCAGGCACCTTATTCTAAAATCAGCCGGAGTTCACTTTGATGACTTTGACACATGCTTCATCTTGTTGACCCAAATGAAGGCAGTAGCAAACAGGTAGGTACAGAAACAAACAAAACTGGGGGAACTATGTGCTATTTGAGCATGTCAGCACTAAATTGGGATCTGTACTTTGATTGAATTTCAGTTTTTTATTCAGGGTCAGGCCTAGATTTTCTGGTGGTTCTGCAAAAAGCCAGTGCCATTGCCTATTTGCTTGCTGGGTTTCCTTTCCCTATAGAACAAGAGAAAACAAAAAGCCCTTTTATCACTGAAGTCACTTCAGAAGTTTTCGGCAAGTTCTATTTTCTCTCAGTAACTGAATTGTGATATAAACTAATCAGCATTCGAGCTGGTCAGGATCTGAGAGGGAGTTCATAAAAGCAATGGTTGCTTTAGATCTTTTCCCTACGGATATTTGTGGAAGTTTACAAAGACAAAACAAGCAGAAAACAAAGCAACCATATGCATGTTACAAAAATATATATTATTTAGGTGTTTATTTACAACTGTCTGGCTGTTCGTGATTCTGCAGCAGTCAGTAAGTAACAGATATTATAACACAAGTAGATGATAATAACTTGATTGAAAAAAGAGCTTAACCACTGAACTGGGGAAACTGCTTTCCTTTTCACTCATTTTTCCCTTTTGTGTTTCATGACAGCATTCCTCATCTGAGTTCTTTTATCCAAAGAGTCTGGTTCTGCGCAGGCCACGCTCTGCAGAGGTTTGCTGTTGTGTTTTCATAGTGTTGATAATGATCTTCTTTACTGAGAAGATTCTTTATTATTGTCATTTGCTGCGCTTGCTACTACTCCTGCCACACAGCTTTCCTGCTATCACTTGCCACCATGGGCACTGACGCTGTATTTTGCATCACTTGTTTCAGTGTTGCTTGTTAATTCTCACATTTTTTATTTTGTTTAATGAAATGCTTAAAATTAACTTTTTTATTTTAGATTCAGATGAGCTTTTGGGGGCTGTAGTATTGGTCTTGCAGTATTCCAGAAAGTTTTCCTTCTGAAACAAAAAAATTAGAGAGCAAATATGAAGCAAATTAAAATGGCGAAAAATATCTGACTTTAAAGTGATGGTTAAAAAGAAATAGTTTTCCATGAACAATGACTTACGATTTTAGAAAAAAAAAATGCCATCAGTTAAGTCACTTCCTTTTTTGTTTATATTGACCAACCACCCATGAATACTTTAGTTGAGAAAATGCTTACAAAATCCCAGGTTTGGATATATTCTATGTGCTGCCTGAGTGCATTTGCCTCTCTAATCTGGTGCACATCCACATGTGAGTTGCAAGGTCCTCTCTGTCCTCTTGACCCTGGAGTAGCTTTCTACTTTCAGATTTTACGGAGTTTGCTTTGCACCTACAAATACCACCCACTTCCACTTCTTCTCCTTCAGGGCAGTGTTTATTTGTTGGTTGTGTCTGCTGTGGGACGTGTGGCTGTGCTGATGCAGGTGCACCTGAGGTAGTTTTCAGCTGGTGATGAAGTCAGAGCGCACTGGTGTGGACCTGGTCCAGGCTGGCAGCAGGCAGACAGGCTGAGAGCCCGTGCCACTGGATTTCCTTGGTGTTGGTTTGTGCAGCCTTCTCATCTCTAATGGCAGAGTAGATGCGGCCATATGTCAGCCAGGGCAGGGTGTCTGTGTTAGATCCAGCCTGCAGGATGGGGTTGGATGGTGGAACCCAAAGCTGTTATTCAGTGAGGGTTAGCACAAGCCCTCTACCCTTTGTCCTGCACAGCAGTTTAGTTACTTAACTTCTCTTGAACACCTCTCTCTCTGTTGGCTACAGATCTGTGTATCAAGAAAATGCAGCATAAAGATGTGTTATCAGCACTCCTAAGGAGAGCAGTGTCTCTTCAGTCCTAAGCTTTATGGAATAAAATGTTGGAGTCTGAGAACAGCAAACTGTGGGCCATATCACTCATCTTTTAGGCCAGTATAGTGACCTTTTGCATTTAGCTTAGCAGGCACGAGTCTGAGTTTCCAGTGTTGAAATCCAGAAGCCTTAGGATTAAAAAACCAAATCCTATTCAATGTATTGGAAAAATATGCAGGGCAAAATTGGAGTGGCCCACATTAAAATAAAGGTATGTTCTCCTTCTTGCTTTGTAGACTGTGTAGAATACAAATAGCTTAGGTTGAGATGAATATCCTCTTGCATAAATTTGGTCAGTACTAAATTCTGTTTAGATTTACATGTTGGTTCTACAAAGTGTAACTCAAGGCAGATTTTGGCTTCAAGGCTTTTTCTACAGAGTAGACACAAAGGTACTGTCATTGGTGTTGCTATAAAAGTGGGCCTTGAATCTACATGACAATTGTAGTTTGAAAATGGTTGGGTGAAATCCTCTGAATTCTCTGAGAAGCTTGTGTTGAATTCAGTGTGTTCTGGACTTCCCACTTTATTTTCTTGTTCTTCCCACTTGCTCTTGATGAAGGCTTAGTTTGCATGAGTAGTACTGTAGAAGTTTTTTTGGTACCAACATACCTTCAGTCATTACGTGCTGAAAATTCATTCTCCCGTCTGGCCTTTGTGTCCAGAAAGGAAAGAAAAATTAGTTGTAACCTATTAATATCTGTGTCTGTGTGAGTTTGAACTAAACCTTTTCACTAGTTTTGTCTTGATGCATATTTAGTGCAGAGAAATAAGGAATGCATGCATTTGAAGGAAACGCTCTTGTAAGGAGAAGGGTACAGTTAAACCAGCAGAGAGGCGTAAAGAATGCTGACATTGAGGGGCTTTGTTGGTCTTGTACAGCCATTGAAAATTACAAAAATCCATAGGAAATCCACACTTTATGAACCCTGGTTCCGAATCCTAATTAACTGTAAAACCTCCCAATTGATACAGCAGATAGTCAGTGTAACAAGTGTTGTACTGAGAAAGTCAAATCCCTTACTGTTGGAAAGTCTGCCCAGTAGAAGAAATTCCATCCTAATCTTCTATTAGTTTATTTATAAACATGCTTCACTTAAAGTAGCTTCTGAGGTTTAAAGAATTTGCTTAAGCTCTAATGTTAAATGTTATTAAGTGAAAACATATTCATTCTTCTGCAGCTATTATCACCGCCTTGCATAATGAACTCTATCAAAAAATTAAGGCAGGTACTGTAAATGGTGACGATGCCTTTGTTAAACGATAGTGCATCCATTTGGCCAGATGTTCTTGGGATCAGTTTTGATCTGGTTGCCTGCACCTGTAAGTTTTTACAGAGCATGATGCTGAACATCTGTACTTGAGAATGCCAGAGCCACCACATTGTAGCAGCACCTGGATGATGTGAATGGCTCTAGTGGGGATTCTTTTATTTTTTTAAGAAGTTATTTATTTAGATGATGTACCATGCATGATGACATGATAAACAGGGGTAAATGCAGATGAACATCTTAAGCTTTGTAGTCTAATATTAAAATACCAAGTTAAATCAGTTTGGGGCATCTGCATGGGTGATGTGATAACTGAGCACTCAATTCACGGTGAACCTAAGAGGATGAGCATGACAGTTGGTATTACCTCTATCAGTCTGCAGATTAAACTGGTAAAGAACTTTTGTGTTGAAGGCAAATGCATGGAATGAAGAACAAAAACATGAAAATAAGAAGTCTCTGATAAAGTGGGAAATACTGAGAAGCCTTGCAAATACTTTAGATGCTTTGTGATCTTTTTTTTCCTTTGGCTCCTTTAATGACATGCATGAATTTTACTTGACTCAATTTCTATTGATTTTTTTTTCATATACTTCATAGACTTTCTGTATTTGGTACAGACATCCTATATTGATATATTTACTACCGTTACATCCATTTGCGGGGAAGAGGAAAGGAAAAAAGCGATGACTCTTCTACTGTCAGAAAATGTGGAGAAGCCATGTACCACCAGAAAAGAAAAAAACTATTAGCTCTTCATAGAAATTTCCTTTAAATTTCTCTGCACAAAGGTGGCTTTATATAAAGCTGTATTTGAATCCTTCATGGAAAAGAACAATCATATAAAAAATGTTTCAGATCTGTTTGCAGAAGAAGTAAGGCAGCTTAACTTGTTTTGTTGCTGGGAGTGTAGAACAAGTGTCACAGGACTATTGTGATGGAATTAAATACCTCTAAATTATTGCATTCATATTAAATACTGTGCCCTTTTTCTTCACCTGTTTTCTTTGAACAACGTGTGAAAGAGATGCTCTCGTGTTATCTCCGCATCTCCAATGTTAAAGGTTACATCAGGGCCATTCCTATTCCTGTTTTAGCTGTGCTCTGATCAGCTCCCCTCTAAGGTGGAATTTACACCCCAGTGCAGGTACATCAATAGAGAACTTGACCTCCAGTGTGTCTCTTGCCACCTGTTTAAGATACAGAGTCACAATGGTGTTACACAGGGTCAGGGATGAAAGTGGAACATTCAATCTAATAAAAGCCATACCAGGTCACAGATTTTCAAATGGGAGCTATTATAGGTCTCTTAGGAGAGGAGCCAACCATAGCAACTAAAAGTATGCCAGAGGAACAGCTTATATCAAGGAATCTTTGGTTTGTTAAAGCAAGCAGCATGAATGTTTTTAAGTGGAATGCAATTGTCTTTAGGGGAAAGTGCAAAGCTGTGAAGGATTCCAGACCATATGGGAAGAAGCAGAGTAGGAAAGAGCCATCTGTGATGGAAACAGCCTGGGTAACTCAAAATAAGAAATAGGGCAAAGTGAGGCAGGAAGGGTGAGAGTAGATGTACGAGTCCTTTCCATGCACTGTCTTCAAGGGTATGTTTAGACATAAACAAGGTACAGGCCTGGGAGCTGCTAGAGGAGCCTCAGAGTTCCAGGTCTGCTTGGATTCAGCTCCTCAGGAAAAGAGCAGCGTGTGCTCAGGCCATGGCTGGCAGCAGGGCATCCTGCCCAGGCAGCAGGGAGCTTTGCAATAGGCAGAAGGTAAAATTGATGTACGCAGAAAGAGTTACAGAAAATACAAAACTGGTTTAAAGGGTGTCATATCTGGCTCATGGCCTTGTTAATGGGATGGTAAAGAGGAACTTGGAACAGAAACACAGTGAGGAAATGAAGAACAGGTGCTACAACTTACCAGTCCATCTGACAACTCCTCCTGTACTCCAGGGCTAAGAGCACCTAAGAAATTTATTATCAGGATATGGCTGAAACTATCTTCTTAACGTATCTAACTAATAAATTCACTGAAGTGATAAATGCAAGTGAATTTTCCTTAAATGATAAGATTTTTAGCAGTGACACTAAGAGATAAGTCTAAGGAGCTGGAGTGAGGACTAAGAATTCCTTGTTTTCTGAGGCAATTATAAAAGATCCAAAGGGCCTGCCAAGTGGGAATAAGCCATAACTGCCTCTAACACTTGTTTTCCTACAACAGGGAAAATTGAGCAGACTAAACTCTCAAAGTATGTCTGCCAAAAGCCAAAGGTAACAGAAAAACCCCTAACAGTACCTCAAGTACTTCATACTGTTCCCTATGTTGTAATGAAAACAGTTGCTTTCCATAGTAACTGCAGCAACATGTGACATGTGTCTCCAGTCAAACAGAGTGAAATGGAGGAATAGAAGGGAGAATAAAGTGTTTCTCAACAGCAGCTAGATTTTCCAGCTCAATTCTTGTAACATTTCCATGAAACAAGTGCTTGTTGTTGGGTTTTTTGGTTTGGGAGGAGCTTAAGGGCAGATGAGAAATTTCTGTTCCCTTTTGAGATGTAGGAATTTGCAGCTACAGAGTGAAAAGCAAAGAAACATGTAAAGGTCCAGCTGAGAAAGTGTTCTCAAACATGCTCTGGAGAGGATTTGTGAAGGTGTCAGTCCACAGCTACATCTGCTCTCTGTTTGATCCGAATCTTACGTTTTTTGGTGGAACATATTTGAAGCCTTTTGTTTCTCTAACTCTCCCTGAATGTGGTGACTTCATTTTCAAAAGCAAAGTCAGAGAAAGCCCGCTGTATGATCCATGACTAGTTTTCAGCATTTTAATTACAGATGGTTCCAATAGCTTCTCTGGCTTTGAAATTAAAAGTAGAAAGTCTCTGGGGTCAGTTGAAGGGTTCTTCAGGAAACGTATGCTGAGAGATTAGATAGGTCCAGTAGCCTTTTTGTGTTCACTCCAGTATTTCCTAAGAAATAGTGAGCCAGGCTGTCAAGCCTTGTTTCTCTTCAGGTGTGCCTGAAGGTCCCTTAGTCCAGGGGGCCTAATGTCACAAGCTGATGAGGTAAGGACTGTTACCAGGATTTAATTTTAAGTGACTTGGAAGTATCCCACTGCGCTGGTGTCATCAGAGTCATCCTGCTAACACGAGGCTTTGTGATGGGATTTGGTTCTTTGCAGTCAATGAGGCAGCAAAAACTGTTCATGGTTTCTCAGTTGCAACTGGGATATAGTTGACTACCTTTGTGTGTCTGCTGCGTGCCAAGTTTAGGAGTAATCTTCAAAACAGCCAGGGTGACTTTTGATCAAATAGAATACTTTTCAAATGCATCAGGTTTTCAGGATCCCCACATCCTGGTCATCAGTTATTTTGTCTCCTCTCACAAAACTTCCTCCAGGGCATCAGTGTCTATTTAGTCCTAACAAGTGTTGGAAAATGTACTGAATGGAGCAGCTCTGGCTCTGTAGGGGTGAGAGTGTTCTCATGAGTTTTGGTTTGCAGGACATTGTCATTAAACATCATGACTTTTGCAGTGTGAGGAACCATGACATTTCAGCCAACATTTGACTTCCCTGCTGCATCTTAGTTGTGCTGCAGATGTAGGGAACAGCTCCAGTCAAAGGACTTCAGGTCCTTCTACGTAGGAAGGCTGAATTCAGTTCTGACGATTTCATTCCTAATGGAAATCCAGGGATTGAACACGTGGAAAGAGATAACGTGTGTGCTGTGCTCCTCACAATGGTTTTGTCCGCTGGACTGCTGATCCCTACAGTGGTTTGTGAACTAATGTGTTGCTAAAATGACCAGCAGGACTATCCTGGATGGTTCTTTGTATGGCTCCTACAGTGTCTCTGGCAGGTGCTGTTTGATTTTGTTCATTATTGTTGTCAGTCTAGTCTTTTACACTGTATGATTTAGAAAACTCTCTTCCCCTCTCACACCACTCCTTCGCTACCAAAAAAAAAAAAAAAAAAAAAAAAAAAAAAGCCCACTTGCCTCACAAGATTGTGGAATTTGCCAGAATGCTTGCATTTGTGTTGACATTTTTTCCTAAATTCAGTTATTTTCAAGATGTGTGCAGATTTCTTCACTTAAAATTGCCAACGTTAATGGCTTCAGATTGCTCTCAAAAGTTCCCTTTTGTTTTTCAGCCTACAAGAACATCATCAGAAAGCATTTATTCCAGACCAGGTTCCAGTATACCTGGCTCTCCAGGCCACACTATCTATGTAAGTATTCCTTCTGATGAATAAGCTGCTGAGCCTTTGCTTGCACATGAACTGCTCATATTGAAATAAATCACTTTTATACTGCTGCTTTATTTTAGTGCTTAAATTGTTAAAACTGTTGCCATGTAGCTTTTATAACTACAGGATTTGAAGAGCAGGGTAGGCCTTTTCCAGGTCACATTTCTCTTGGAAAGGTACAGTAAATCTTTTGATGTGACTTGAAAAAAAAAAAAAAAAAAAAAAAAAAAGCCCACTTGCCTCACAAGATTGTGGAATTTGCCAGAATGCTTGCATTTGTGTTGACATTTTTTCCTAAATTCAGTTATTTTCAAGATGTGTGCAGATTTCTTCACTTAAAATTGCCAACGTTAATGGCTTCAGATTGCTCTCAAAAGTTCCCTTTTGTTTTTCAGCCTACAAGAACATCATCAGAAAGCATTTATTCCAGACCAGGTTCCAGTATACCTGGCTCTCCAGGCCACACTATCTATGTAAGTATTCCTTCTGATGAATAAGCTGCTGAGCCTTTGCTTGCACATGAACTGCTCATATTGAAATAAATCACTTTTATACTGCTGCTTTATTTTAGTGCTTAAATTGTTAAAACTGTTGCCATGTAGCTTTTATAACTACAGGATTTGAAGAGCAGGGTAGGCCTTTTCCAGGTCACATTTCTCTTGGAAAGGTACAGTAAATCTTTTGATGTGACTTGGTGGTGTGAAGAGGGACAGAGAGCAGAAGGGTCATTCAACTTTGTAAGGATTTTGTGAGGAGATCTGTGCACTTTGATACACAATTTTTGAGAGATCTGCTCTCTGCACTTGGGGAACGTGGGGAGCAGGATCAGCTTACACTGAAAGAAGCCTGCCTGATCCAACACCTTCCATTTTGAAAGTCAGATTTTTTGGTTGTGAAAGGAAAGGTGTTTTTAATTTAGGACAAAACTGTTATTAAGCATAATGCTGAATCACTGATTTTATAGATAACCTTGAGATTATATAGATGAAAATAGAGAGTAAAACACAGAAATTTGGCAGTTACAATAATGCAGGAAAAATGTCCAAAACTATGAATCTCACGTCCTGAGTTAAACTCTAGTTCTTCTGTGCATTTCAACAATCACAAAAATAAGCTGATATGTGGAAAGTGTTGACACTGCAGATATCAAAAGACAAAGCACGTCCTGGAGAACTACCATTCTGTGGGTAATATCAACTTCATAAACTGTAGTTTATGAAATTTAATTACTGCTCAAAATCACCATCTGTAGAGCAACGTGGTGGCCTAGATCAGGGTCTACAAAAATATCTGTAGTAATTTATATTGGATTAAGAGTATCCAGACATATTTGCAGCTCATTAACAGACCGTGGTAAAAATACTACATCATATGTTAATATACCTAGATATTTTAAAGGTTAAAATGGCTTAAGGCATTTTGTTTTATCTGGTAATTAAAAGCTAAACAGATTTGAGTCTATTTTTAGACAGTGATTGTCCTAACTATTTCAAACCTTTCTTCTCTAGCAGGAAATGTTTTGTATTGTTTCTAGTTTAAGGCATTGCTTAAGAACCACCAAGACCAGTGTTTGTTAGAGACCTTAGGAAGGCAAACGCATGTTAATCTGAAGTTACTAGGTGCTAGCACTCAGCAAGAACAGAACTGAATGTGAGTTCCCTTATGCAATCTACTATGAATAAATAAGGTATCTAGTAGAAGTGTTGGAAAACAATTTGAGTATCTTCTTTCACTTTTAGTCAGCAGTGTATTTCAGTAAGGTAGGTAAAAAAGCATGCTGATAACTTTTAAAGTCTTTCTGTAACTGAAGAAATATATTAGTTATCTAAACTGATTGTAAGACCTCTTTCTATCTCCCTCTAATGGGTGCAGCTGACTTTGGAATTTATTTCCTACTTCCTTTTTTTAACTAGTCAAGATCTCCTTGCAGTCTTATTGGAAAAAATAGTCCATGCTTGCACCGTATAGCTGGTAAGGAATGGATGCTTTAGTCAGAAGCTTGGGTATAGGATGAGTGAGGAATGCAATGTAATAATTTCATTTGGGAGTTTAGAAACCCAGTCCTGACAGTCCTCCTTGTCTTTTTATTTCCTTCTAGTAAGTTCTGTTTCCTCTTGTGTGCACAGTTATAAATTGAGTATATGTCTGTGGTCTTCAGCATGAAATCCTTTTGTAATCTCTGTAATCTGCAAACTAAATTGATGTTATCACCCATTTTACATATGGGAAAACAAGAGCAGAAAGGTGAAAATACTTGCCTGAGGCCACAAAATGAGTCATTTGCAGAGCTGAAGTTTCCAGAAAGCTCACTACTGGGGATAAGAAACTTTTGTAAATAGATCTATATATGCCATGTTCTTTCTTCCCTAAGAGAAGAGAAAAAACACTGTGAGCTGCTGTAGAGGAGGCCTGCTGGAGAAGAACAAGAAGCATTCACTGCACATGTCGGGTGCCTAAAAGGGGTTTCCATAGCAACAGTGTGACAACAAATACACAAAATCATAAATTGTGTAAAACAGAAATTGCCAGTGCATTTTTGTAAGTTAATTTGTCTTCTGTCTTTGACCTTTAGGCAAAAGTAGACAATGAAATCCTTGATTACAAGGATTTAGCAGCCATTCCCAAAGTCAAGGCCATTTATGACATTGAACGTCCAGACCTAATTACTTATGAGCCATTCTACACCTCCGCCTACGAGGACAGACAGGAGAGACAGAGTCTTGGAGAGGTAATGACCCACCAGCACCTCATTCCGCTGTGCACTGCATCCAGAGCCCGCTCCGCTTCCCATCGCACTCCTGGAGATCCTTGCTGCTGCTGTTCACACTGCTTTGTGTCTGTCTGATCTGGGGGTACTGGGAACGCTCATGCCGCTGCCTCAGTGTGAAACTGCAGCATTAGACACCTGCACTGACACCAGCAGAGGAATGGCAGGGGGGAGGCTTGCAGGCTATCTCTGTGTGCTTCCTCGTAACTCCCAGGGGTATCCTAATCTTTGGGAATGGCGAAGTCCAGAAAGTGAGGCAAAAGCCAGTGTGCTGCTGTGCTGTGCAGCACCAATATTCACAAGAGAATAGGAGGAATACCATGATGTTCTATGGACTAAGATAGCAGCAGGATACTTATCTCACAGATACTGAAGGGAAGTATATATCACCAGAGCACTTTGCCAGACATACTGGATAAAACTGTGCGAGGCTGAAGTGCTCTTCCACCTGGGAAAGCAGGTTAATTATGTTACAGACATACCTGCCTCACATTTTAACCTGCTGGCATTTATTAAGGATTCTTGTATCATGCAGCAATAAGAAAAAGCTATGTCATTTATTCTTCTAAACTTGTGCATAAAGGTATCTTTCAGATTGTCGGTCCCCAGTTTCCTCAGGTGAATTTCCATAGGTGCAATTACTATTTACATGATTCCAGTGCAGTCTGTGAAGCAGGTTTTGTCATCTAATACCATCTGTCTGTGAATCAGCCTTCCTGAATGCAAATCTAAATGGATGTGGAAATGGATTTACTGCTGCAATCTCAGTGACCTTACTGACTGTAACTGAATTGAGTATGAAGATAAGTTGAAGAAAAAAAAATTACAGCAAATCATTCAGGCACCAGTGGTCTGTAGATGACCAGATCAGTGTGACTGATAATCTGCTTTCTTCTCAATGTTCTGCCCACCAGCAGGTCAGAACTGCATCAGTTTTTCTCCTTTGTTCTTTAATGTTTTATAGAGTTATTTTAAATCATGAATTGAAAATTCAGCTCAGGAATAAAATAAGAGATTAACAGGTCAGAACATTACAGAATTTCTCCCCTGCAATTTATGTTGGTAGCAAATCCAGCTTGCATCTGGTTCAAAACCACTGTGAGATGCATTGGTGACCTCTGACCAGTTCCAACAGGCCTGACCCATTCCACAAAACCTGCTACAAACACAAGTCTCTTGTTGGTCACACAGAGGGAGCTAATCTCACTAGAGAAAGTGAACCATTTGTTAATCCTTAAAGGGAAGCTTCTTACTGACAAGGAAGCGTGTTGGAAGCTGATAAAGCAATATGGTGTAAGTTGTCTGCTTTTATGCTTGTTCTGGGAATAAGCAAAAGCCTTTGGGATTTTCTTACACTGTATTTTCACCAGCATTAAATTCAGTTAATTTCCAGTGACTACAGAAATTTGTTCTGGAAACAGACGGGGCTCTCACTTTCTTTTTAGAAGGTCTTGGGTTTTCACCCAATGCTGCTGCTGACTTCTGTCACCTTGGGCAAGTTACCTCACCTCTTTGTATCTGTTTCTCGTCCCTTCCCTTGCCCTAATGAGAACACAAGCCCATTGGGGTGGACTGATCCCTTACCCTGTGTTTGTTTTGTGGTAATCAAGTGACAGCAACCCTGGCACAACATACATCAGTCCCCATCATCTTTAAAAAGCAAAGAAGGTGACATGTTTAATCTTGCAGACAAGTGATTCATCCTGCATTCTCTTTGCAAAAGGTGTGTATGTGGTGGTGTTAAATAAAAGGGTACCCTCAGTTTACCCTTGTACACTAGAAATGCCCCTCACGATGATTTAAAGAGAAAAAGAAAAAAAAAAAAAAAAAAAGCAACCCAGTCTCAGCAGAGAAGGATTTTTGGGTGTACAAGGGGACAGGTGCAAGAGGCACCGAACTTTATCCAGAGATGGACACAAACCGTAATTCTAGGGGATGGGCTACAAGAGAACAGTACACTTTAGCCGCAGAAAGCGAGAAACCTGCATGGCAGTGAGCAGAGCCGGCGTGAGGCTGCTCTCAGTGCAGGGCCAGGGCAGTGCCCGGGCGGGTTTCCCACTCGCGATCCCGCCGGGCTCGATCCCGGCGCTGGAGCCGCGCTGTCCCGGCGCCCTCTCGCGGGGAGCGCGGGCTGGCTCCGCCTGCCATCGGCCTCCAAAGAGACAAACGAGATTGGAAATTAATTTTCTGCTACCGAGGCTAGCCCGCAACAGAGTGAGAAAGTTTCCAGAAACTGTCAGGTACTCAGGTTCTTCAGGACCTGTCAGTTCTGCCCTGTGAGCAGCAACCTGATGAGCACTGAAGTCGTCTTTTCTCAGCTCCAACTTTTGTTGGGTATATATTGAGAAGCAGCACTTTACCTCTATGTCCTTTATTTCAAGTATCTGTTTGTTGAAAGCACTCTTAAACACCTTTCTCTAAACAAACGGATATAAATTGAGAAAAGGATTTTTCCAAGTATGATGGATGCTTCAAAATGGAGCAGAGATCCCACCTGGTAGTTCAGTTAAAAGACAGCTAAAATGGCATCAGGGTGAAATGCTGGAACTTGTGTTGCAGAATGACACCTGTAAAAATTAGCAGAAGTTCCCCAGATGACAAAATGACCTGTGTGGCTTCAGGTATTAAAGCAGACTCTCAGATCTCAAAGCAATAGAGAATTGAGCCTGTTGTGGTAGAAAATTTTATGTAAGTTTGGTCAGAACGAGCCCTCTTCCCCTTCCTCTTTCTCTTCCCCTTCCTCTTCCCCGTCCCCTTCTCCTTCCTTTTCCTTTCCCTCTTCCTCTTCCTTTCCCCCTTCCCCTTCCCCTTCCCCATCTGGAGTCATCACTGTATTTCCACTGGCTTGCTGTTCTGGAATGGAGCTGCCTTTCTCAGTCACCTGCACAGTGTGTTTCAAACCGACCATAGTGTGGCTGTCTGTAATAGACCAGGTTTTAAAATACCCGGAGAACCAAATATTCCTTGGCAGCCTCAGAGTTTGAGATCTGACAGTTCACCTGTGCATGATGAAACAGTAACTTGGCTGCAGAGTGAGGTTCCATTTCCCAAAAAGCAGTGAGATGATGTCAGCTAGTGATGGAGTAAAAATACATGAAAGGAAAAATACCTGGATTCAGCGCGCTGCTTTTTAGGCTGCCTTGCCAGTCTTAGATTCCTATGACCACCTTTTACTGTAACTGCTACCTCAGCATCCAGGTAACCCCAGCAGATGATAGAAATTCATCTATTTAGAGTAACACATGAATTGCTAGTAGAAAAAGTGTGGGAATGCACCTCACAACATCTGCTTCTTTCATTCATACTGAGAGTTTTAGGTTAGCTCTCAGTTTTTGTAGAGAATGTTGTTCCAAAGCGCTGTGTATGGCATGTTTCATGTGGAGCAAAGTTTTTACAGCTGCTGCTGTTAGATGATAGGAATTAGGAAAACACGAATATAAAAGACTTTCCAAGGCTTTGGTGGAAAGTACCAAAAGCAGTCTTTAACAGCACTATGGAAACTTGATGAAAAGGAGACGTCCTGTATCCAATAAAAAACATTGCTCCTTTGTTTGGATACTTTGCATTCCCAGTGTCACCATCTCCATGAGAGTGAATGGTCTCTCAATCCAAAATGTATGGATATTTACCAGCTGGATATTTATTACCAGAAACTCTGTGCACATTTTACACTCCTGATGTTGTACATTAGTGTAGTAGTTAGACCAGAATCAGCAGTTTTGCTTCTGAGATACTATCTTAATAGCTGTATCATTCTATAATTGTGGTCTTATTTAAAAGCATAATCTCTTGCCCATTTTATTATGACAAATAATATTGAAGTTTTGTGCACAAAGGAAATAATTAAATCCTGCTCTCCCAGCTTCAAATTGTCTGGTGGTTAAAGAGCACATAACTGGTAATTACACATAGCCTTTATTCTTGTTTGTACCATCAGCATATGCATAATCATATGTTTCTTCTAAAGGTATTTCTTGCCTCAGTTTCCCTATCTGTGTTGCAGAAACTTTTCATAATATTGTGCATATTTCTGCCCACTGGCCTTTGTGCAGTTCTTTCACTACACATGCTTGTAATTCCTGTCTGTTCTCCTTACGTCACCAAGGAGCAACACAGAGATTTAAAGGAGGTTATATCAAAGAAATGTTGATGACGACTACGTGCTCCTTTGCATGGGTATGACATGTAAGGCCTTGGGGAGAAACACATTTTTGCCAGTGTGTGCGCATTGGAGGGAAAACAGGCTTCATCCTGAAAGATATTCTGTATTTTGATTTTCCATGCAAAGCTCTGAGTTAAGTTTATTTACTTTTGATTTCCATTTTAAAGATTTCTTCATAACAGGCATGGTTGTTAAATTAATAACTCTTTCTGATTTTGATCTTTACAGCTATGATTTAATTACCACAATGATTAGATGGCTAAGATGATCTTGCATGATACTTGACTGAATTATTCACACTTATAAAGATTCTCCCAGAAACTTTAAACTTCAATGATTCATGGACCGGTCCCTGAGCGATGTGGAAAAAGCAGGTTCCGGTGCTGGGATGGCCTCAGTAATTTCTGCATTGCCACTTTACATTGCCATTATCAGAGTATCTGCAGCAATGTTTAGATTACCTTTTTCTGTCCCAGTATATGCAATGGTATGATTTCATAACCTTATTTTTTATGTCTTTGCAGTCTCCAAGGACATTATCACCTACCCCTTCTGCAGAAGTAAGTTTGGTGGAACCTTTGGAGGCAGTATCCTACTGTAATTAGAATTATTCCCTCGAGCCAGTGCAGGCATTGAGTTTGTTATCAGTCAGATCCATCTCTGTTTGCCACACAGGCATGTTTTCTTGATGTTGAAACTTAACAAAAATTATTTCTAAGAAGGAAAAATGAAGCCCTTATTGAGCAATTGTACAAAAAGTGGAGCTACCACTCCTCCTGATTGCTGTCTGTAAAGTAGAGCCCTGTGTCCAGCAGGCGTCACTTCTGGTACATTCCTGATCCTTGTGGCACAGGCGGATTCAGATCTCGAGAGCTGCAGGATTTACAGGAGATAAAATGCTGCTCTAAGCATCTAAATAATAAACCGTGTTTGCTACTGAAACATTTGCAGTTTTGTCTTGAAGAAAACAAAACTATGGTCTGCTTTGGTTTTGCTTTGCCAGAGGAGTTAATTTGAACATCATAATAACAGGAAACATTTGTGACATCATTTGTCAGGATACAAGAGATGCTCTTGCAGAATCATCATCGTTGCATTATCATGTTGCTTATTTGCAGTGTAAAAGTTGTACTGATTGCTACTAGTCAAAAATTAAGGGACTATAAAATTTCTTGTAAATCTTCATGCATTAACATCAGTCCTTTCCCTTTTGTCCTGGTTTAGTCTGCTTCGTGGGGGGGATTGGGGGAGGGGGTGTGAAGGTGTTGTCTGTTTTGAGGTTTTTTGTCTGTTTCTTTTACTGACTTTTTTTACCCCCAGGAAACCAAGTAAATTGAATTTTGCCATACAAGGAGGTGTCATGTTTTCAGATGCACGGGGAATCTGATTAGGATATAAGTATCTGCTGATGTAGCTGGTTGTGACACATGGTAAATTTAGCCACAGAGAGCTCTGTGCTACACCTTTTGAATTCTTGCTGGTCTCCAGGTTAGCTCACTGATGGCCAGCTCATGTATCTGTCTTGTGCAGGTCACTACCGGACACACACACTCTGGATGCAGCTTCCCTTATGGAGTCAGGGACTGTGGGCAAATCTAGGATTATATAGAGTTAAATAATGGAGTCAGGGACTGTGGGCAACTCTAGGATTATATAGAGTTAAGTAGAAATTACTGGTGGTGTTGGAGCCTTCCAAGACTGAACTCTGACTATAAAAATGGGTTGGAGCAGATCCTTGGAGAACAGTGCTAATAACGTAGGTTGAAAGCTTAAGGGATGTTACTATTTCAGTCGCTTCTGCTGATGCCTTCAGATCCATGGAAGTTAAGTGCTGCTAAGAATGTGTAATGTGCATTTACATTTATCAGTGGATGCCTCTGTCCTGCAGGGCTATCAGGATGTTCGGGACCGCATGATTCACAGGTCTACCAGCCAGGGCTCCATTAACTCTCCCGTGTACAGTCGGCACAGCTACACCCCCACCATGTCACGTTCCCCCCAGCATTTCCACAGACCTGGTAAGGGCAGCTGCATTACAAGCACATGAAAAAATATTCTTTCTATATTATGCCACTCAGTGGTGCAGTGAAGCACTTGTTTCTCTTAGAAGTTTAGAATTGAAAAATTGTGTATTTTAATGTCTCATTTTCTACCTGTTTTCTTGTTCTGGATTGACATAGTCTTCTGCACTAGGCTGGCTGTTTCTTGCATCATAAATATAAATCTTCTGGTTTTGTTTCCAATCAATTCTTTTTAAAATACTTGTATGTTTCTGAAAGCAAGGGAGAATTTGCAGCAGTGAATCGCAAACTTCCTTCTGGAATTTGGGAAAAGTATCACATATTGGAAACAAAAATTACAGCTTGCTGTACAGAAATTGGTAATGTAAGCTAACTCCCTTGGAAAAAATTCCTTTAAAGCTTGGTGCAGCCATAGAATCTCACATTCAGAAGCAAAACACCCATATGCTCCAAATTGCTAGTAATTTTTTAAGACATGGACTCAGAAGGTATCTTTTTAATTAAAGCCATAGGCAATTGCCTGGGAACACTTGAAAACACAAACTTTACTTTTTAGCAGTGATGTACAAGTTCTGTGTGCAATATAGAAAATGTACAGGTTATTCAGGTTCCCAGTGCCTCCAAAATTACTGGTTATGTATATAAAAGCAAGATATGAAAATGAGCTATTCATCCACACCCAAACTGCATAAAAATGTATTGCTAAATGCTATTCATTGAAGACTCTTCAAGACTGATTTTATTGTGTATGGTAATGAATTAAATCTTTGTGATCTGTTTTTAAATTAAGTGATACAATCGCACGGTTTCATCTTCCTTGGTGATTACAGCTGAACAGTTGGGATGCCAAAAGCCCATATGCAATAGGAGCTGCATTTTTAAAATTAAAGATTTATAATAGAGCCACCACTGTGGAACTTGAATGCTGTAGCCGTTTCCTAGTGGGGGTGGGCTGAAAGCAGCCAATTGTGTCTGTCAGTGAATGCCTTATTTAAGGGACCCAAGGGAGGTGGGACAGAAGCAAATTGTGTCTGATACTTAGTGCTGACAACATGACTGTGTTTTAAGATGACGTTACAACTGAAACTGAAAGAGACTTGAAAACGTGAAAAAGCTGCAAACTTCTGTCCCTTGATTCTCCAGTTCTGAGGGGATTTTTCCATTTTTATCTGTTGTCTCAGGCATATGAACAAATCCAGGCCCTATTCCAGACTTGACTGTGATTGAGTTTTACTGTCTGTGTTCAGTCAAAGACCTTCCCCAGAAGCAATCTCTGTTTATGTAACTCTTGTCATGGGCAGATGGGCTCAAGCCAGAGTTTGGATCCAAATGTAAAATCTTCCAAAGTCCATAGCCTGAATGATTTTCTGAGAAGATATTTGTTCAAACTTACCTCTGTTCAGATAATCTCATCTTGGGCTCACCTGTTACTGATCCTCACGTGACACAGAAGTAATTCTGTACAATTCATCATTTGATGTTTCCTATGCTGTTTTGGGGTAGCTGTTAAAGCTACTTCAATAATTTTCCTACGGTAATTATTTTCCTACAGTGATTACTCATGTTGAATAATAGCAGTTGTATATGTTCGGTTTTTTCCTCCTAATGGCACTTCTTTTCACCACGTTATTTTGCAAGAATAATTTCTCTCTGAATAAACCCAGTGGACCCAGATAACTTCTTTTTTGCTCCCAGCTAGCCCTTGAGAGAGAAGTGAACTGCTGCACTGACATTGTCAGTATAAGGTTCTTCAAAAATCAAGTGCTACAAGTTCTGAAAAAGTTTGCAGCCTTTTCCTCCCGCGGTGCCCTAGCTGATGTTGGCAGCATTTTTGGAATGTCTTAAAACAATAGAAAACAGCTTGCATGCCTCTTGACTGACATTTTTTGGTCAGGCACTTTTCAAACCAGCTGCTTTCTTAACTAATTGGGCGTCAATGTTTGTGATGTTTGCATGCTGGTAGCAGGCTACTTTCTGGTAACAGGGCATAGGTCAGAAGCTCATTAAGCCAATGATGTTATGCTAAATTAGCGATGCAGTTCAAAGCTAAGCCTCTCTTCTAATACTTCCTGTAATTTTGTCTTAACATTTACGGACCCTTTGGTGCATCTTTAACCGTTCTGTTTTCTTCTCCTTCCTTCTTTCCAGAATCCTAATTGTTCAATGCCTTTTTTTTTCTCCTTCCTTCGAAGCCTCCTTCCCTGCCTGTCTCTTATTGCTTTTCTTTGTCTCCGTTCTGTCCTGCCCCCTGCCTCCCCGCTGCCGCAGAGCTGCTGGCTCTGGGTGCACAGCGCGTGGCACCCCCGCGCACGAGCAGCCGCGGCCCCGCTCTCCATGGCTCCCCCCCCAACTCCCCCTTCCGACACCACTTCATCCCCCATGTCAAAGGTAAGGAGCCAGGCCTCTCTCCAAGGAGTATCCTCCACGCTGGAGATCTGTTAGCGTTCTGGCAGAGCTGATAAGGCGTGTCTCCGGGAGGTTGCCTATGGCTGTGTAGCTGAGCATGCCTCGAAATGTGCTGTTGCACTCGAAACTACAGTAGAATAGACATAATGTCCTTTTTTCTGGAGGAAATATGTCATTTCTAAGGGCCCTAGTTGAAGAGTCACCAAGCATTTACCTGGTAGAAACACACAGAAAAGCATTGTCATTTTTTGCCTAGAACCTGCATGTGCCTAATTTAGCTTCTTTCTAAAGCAGTACACAACAATCCCTCCAGCAGTTAGCTTATCAAATTTAATTACTGCCATGTTCTTAAAGCATGCATTGAAAAAATTGATTACAGTATTGCCTGAATGAGAACAAGGTGATCAAAAATACGGAGAAGAAAAAAAAGAGGTGATATAAAGATCAATGGCAACAAGGAAGTTAATCTTTGTTATTCATATTGGCAATAATTAGGGCTGAACAAAGTAAAATTAAAATCTCTAGGCCTCTCCTCAACTAATGCAAATTGGCAGGCTCTGCTGAAAGCAGTAGCATTGCAAGGATTTACATTATTTGAGGATCTGGTCCTTTTTTCCATCTTTTATTTTCCATGGTTTGATTTGGAGGAGGATTATTCTTTCACTGTGTCTCTTCAAGGAACTCACTTAGCTCAATGAGCTTTTAGTTTTGTTTCTTGCTTTTTGTGAATGTTTGATTTCTGTTGTAGCACTTGGCTGGGCCGTCTCTTCTCTTGGGGAGAAGGTCATAGCTTACATCACCTGCAAGAGCTCAAAAAGAGAGAGCTGAGTAAATTGAACATAGATCACAATCTGGCACCATTGATTAATGTAGATAATCTGGAGATAATCAAAATCAGTTGCAAGAAAGTTGTTGCCATGAAATTTCAAGAAATGTTAATAGATCTCAACATCATGGCTCTTTAAGCATTCAGATCACCAATACTAATTTTATATTCTTGCCTTTTTTAGATGATTTTTGATAATCTGCACTGTCCACTTTCCTGCTATGTCACTGTTTTAAAAAAAAATCTCACTTAAAAAAATTGGGACCCTTAAAAATAGATATACTGCTCATTTCAGCATGCAGTTAATTCATAGTCCTTGCAATTTCAACATTTCTTTGCTGTAAATCCAAATTAATGCTCACGCTCTTTCAAGTGGCATTTTCATTCTTTTTCTGTTGAGAAAATAGCTTCTTCAACAGAGAAATGAGAAGAACTATTGGAAATCCATGCTTATTGTTTTCAGATGTCAAAGAATCACCTGGCATGTAGATCAGGTATTTTTTTCAGTTATTGGTAAAAAAGGCCAAGTGGGATTTCAAGTGCTGTAGACAGAGGGGTGGGTATGGTTTTTATCAGATATGTCCTGGAAGATGTTGTAAGAATCCTCAGTTTTCTGAAGGCCTGGACATCATTTATGTGTCATTACTCAGCAAAGCTCCTGAAAGCTCGAATACATATCACTGTGACAGAAGAGGCACCATGTGATCTTTTTACTGACTCAGCCTTTCTCGCTTGTACTTTTAGCAAGAAGGTGAACTTGATGTTGTTTTGTAAGAAAGATTTCACAAAACTATAATTTTGGGGTTTTTTTCCTTTAAGAGTCAGAAAATACAGATGGTGTCTCAACTGCTTTGGTAAAGGGACATGATTTCCCAGCAGCATAATGATAACTGAAGTGTCATGTGGCACATTACACCTGTGGTTTTTTGTATGCTCAAGTCAGAAAGACAGACATTTAGACCAGTTTCAGTGTGTTTTCATACAACATAAGGCTTAAAGAAACATAATGATTAAATCTCATAGACATAGCCAAAAGTAAAGAAATTGGAGGAGTGAAAGGGGCTAAATACGCCTCAGAAAGTCTTAGTGAGAGGTTGTTGCTGTAACATATAGGTTGAAAAAGCTGGAAGGGTATGTAATATGCATCCGCCTAGGCTTAATTTAACCTAATTTCCATTGAATTTGGTCTTGTCTCAATAAAGTACTGTCTTTTCTATGAAAGAATCAAAACAAGTCCACGAATGAAAGAAACCTTGACCCTTCTGAAATCAGAGACAAAACTCCCATTGAGAGCCAGGATTTCATCTCACATGCCTAGAATTTTTCAGAGGCATTCAAGAATATTGCAAAGCCCCCGTAAGAATTCCATGTAAGAAGAGTTTCAAAGTAGTGTGTATTCCTTTGCTCACAGACCTTCCCAAGAGGAATTTACCCACCTTCATAGAGAATTTGGACCTTGCTTATCACAGGCTCTCACTTTCCTTCCCTGAGGCAGGTCTCTGAAATCAAATGCTTTCTGTACCTGGTAACTATTTACAGGGTTTTGTGGATGCAGATGAAAGTTCTGCTCTGGAAAACAGTTGTGTTTTGGCTGTTTTATGATTTTCAGTTTTGTGTGTGAAATAAGGGCTACACATCTGGACAAGAGGATGAAGGATTGTTTAACAAAACCTGATTAGGAGTAAGGGTTTTAGGTACTGTTGAGCTTGTTTTCCTGTGTCTACTCAGAAATAGAGCAAGTAAACTGGAAGCTGACAGAAGGCTCAGTGTTGGTTGCACATGGGTTTTTGGCTTGATTCTGTGAGCTGAGCTTGTGAATCCCACTGAGCCCAGTGGTGAGCACTTCAGAAGGCAGCAGGAACCTGCATTACACTGGGCTGTGTGTGGGCAAGCAATTCTATTCCTGGCTGCTAGGGCAACCTGCCTAACAAATTCAGCTGTAGAAAACAACTACCCGACGGAGCAAAGAGAAGGAAAGGAAAAAAAAAGCCTCTGAATTTCCCTTCTGCTGCGCTCTAGTGATGATTTTTAGATTAAGCTTGTTCCATTATCTCTTAACATCCCCCCACCTACACACAGACATATTCATCTTCATGCCAAGGGTGTGAGAATTAGTTCTTTCTACAGTGTTGGTTAACCGGAGTGCTCTTGTTGCTTTGGGGAGTTAACAGTAGTTACAGCATATCTGACACAGTAAGAGAGACTTTTCTGTGCAGGCAAGGAACCCAGATTTAATGGGTTTTTATGTAAAGCTGCAAGCAGGCTGGCCATGAGGCCCTGGGAGACAGGTACTGGCAGCCAGGAGCTCTGCTGTCCTCTCTGCGTGTGCACATTCCACAGATGTTGGCACTGCTTCCATAAATTGTGGGTGGTTTTGCAGCTGCATCCCCAAGCACTTAAGCCTCGTTATGAGAGTGGGCTCCTCAGGGATGGCCTAATGGGAATCTAAGTAGATGTACCATTCCCTCTTGCAGAGGTTGGAGGTAATGAGGCTGCCATCCTAGGAAGTGTAAAGGGGAGTTATTTGTCACTACTAGCAGGAGTCATTAGGTACCCCAGGAAATAGAAGCCAGCAGAGACATCTGTAAAGCATCACATGCAGGACGATACCACAGTAATTACCTGCCTGGTAGTGGGTGCATTATACATCACCAGTTCTCTCTAAACAAATTATCTGTGTCCCAGATGCAAGACCAGCCAGCATACATTTATGGGTGTGAGCACACTTAGTTGTGTCTGGAGGTGGAGAGGGCTCTAAGAAGGGTTTCTTCCCTGTATTTGTTGTGTTGGTGACAGAAGCACTGCAAATTGAACACACCCACATTTAGACTACCAGTTCCCAACAGTTAAAATGTATTTGTGACTCCTCTGTTGTGACAAGTCCACAGGTCAATAAATCCCCCTTTTTTTTTTCTCTTTTATTGAATGTAATTGCTAAGGGAAGCAGAAAAACAAAGTGACATGTTCTGTATAAACAATTAACTGTATCTCGAGACCTATCAATATTAATGGCGTTTTTTTCCTTATAAAACAATGATTTTGCTGAAAAGTAACTCATGATTTCTCAATAGGAACAAAAGACATAAGTAAAATAAAGTGAGGTGTTCCGCCATCACAATATCTCAAAGGCTGGAGAAGTAGAACACAATATTGGAATTGCTAAGTAAAGAGCCATAGCTTGAAATATGACAATAATGTTTAACTAATCATTCATGCTGCTTTTCAGAGTTAGCAAAACTAGCCCTTACTGTTACCTTGCAAGAAGCTCAGCATCGCTGCACCCTAAATAGAAAACCACCATCAACTCATGTGGTTGAAAGAGCATCATGTCATTTAGGGCTGAAATGTCAAAGGGCTAAATATAGAATTTTGCACATGCATTCTTCTGGACAAATTTTGTACAGCCAAGGCCCCTGAACTGTGCATGTAATTTTTGAAACATTCATATGCAGTGGGTTAACTTGTATACTGGCTGAAGCCTCTGTGGCACATCTCAGCAAGGTTTGTAAAGAGCATTTTTTTTTCCCTTTTAGTGCCTTTTAGATTGGCAGATGACTGTTCAAGTAAAAGAGGATTTTTTGTGTAAATTGTAAAGAAGACTTCTTTTTTCCTTCTCCCACACCTATCTCCCCATCCCAAATACATAAATAGCATGCTGAGTCTAAGATTTTGGGTCCTCTAACAGGACATAAGAAACAGGTCTGCAGTTTATTTTTTCTTATGTTTTATAACCCTCCTGTATTTGTTATCATTCCCTCCTCCACCTTCCATTTTTTTTCTTGCTTCCTTAATCAGCATTTATGGGGTTTTTTAAGCCATTGTGCATTCTTTAAAAATGGAAGGGGTTTGATGCTCTTCACTTCTGGGGTCACTCTCCCCCCCCGCCAATTTAAAATAAGAATGTGTGGATGGTTTTGCCTTGTGGGAGTTTGCTCTAGTGTGAAGAATGGTACAATAAAAGAGGCAGCTGCATTCCTTTAAGGTACACACACAGACATGTGAATGGATATCTGGCTGTTAAGTGTTGATTCTTGGGGATCCACCATCGTGGCTGTGCAGCAGCCCTCTCTCCCTGACAAGACACAGGAACTTTCAGGGCCGTTGGATTGCTGTGGAGCATTGTCAGGAGGCAAAGGGCTAGTCCCACCAAGAGTAATCCTACAAATAGAACAAACTGTGTGTGCAAACTAGAACTAAGGGTTTTAGGTATTAGATTCAGATTTGCTAAATCAGCAGTGAAGTATTGTCATCAGAGCCAAATTTGGCATTGACAGAGATTTGGAGCGGCACGAACGATGTGGACGCAGCCACCAGATGGGCTGCACTGCTTTACAAATTATTTTGCCATATCAGAATTTTCCTAAACCAATGAAAGAGTTTTTTTTTTGCCTCTTGATATGGGCCAAGTGACCTAACAGCTGTTTTCTGTTTCTGGTTTCTGTACACTTTTGGTTTAGTGAACTGTAGTAACTGCCAGCATCTGCTTCTATCTGCTTTGGGTTTGCATATCAACTACTCTGCTCCGTGTTGGCGCCTTTTACTTACAAATATCAATCTCCATACTAAAACATCATTGCCAAGTAACCTTCCATTCTTCTTTTCTATACTGCCCATCTAATCACCAGCTACGAACACACAGCTCCTGCCTGCATGCCGTCAGAATGAGTCTGAGCTGCTCAAACCTCAACTCCAGCCTGAACATGAATTTTTGTCTCTGCAGGAATAGCAGGGGGGAAAAAAGTCACCAGGGCTACTACCAGTCCTCCTCATTGTTTGTATTTATATTTTGGTTCAACTTCTTTTCTCCCTGGAGATTTTGATTCCACCAGTTTTGTTTGGGTTTGATTGGGCTTGCTTTTTTTTTTTTAATTGCTCTCCCTCTTCTCATTTTGTTTTCTCCATTCTTTCATTGGAGGCAATGAGCCGTCCAGCGGTCGGAACTCCCCTGTCCCCTATCGGCCTGACAGTCGCCCTCTCACTCCAACTTACGCTCAGGCCCCTAAACATTTCCATGTTCCAGGTAGGAGCTGGCACTGTGTGTGTCTCACTGTCCTGTCACAGTGTAGAATGTAGCCTTTAATGTAACTTCTGTCTTGTCTCCATCGTTTCACACCGTTTACCATGGGTTGCACCCTCAGGGTTTGGAACTGCTTCTGGGCTCGCTGAGAGGAGTAGTGCCTTAAGAACGTGGGGGTTCATTGTGATTTTTACCTATTCTCTTGGTCAGGTGTTTCACTGTAAGACTGCTTCATTTTGCAGGGTCGGTTGATGGTCTGTGAGCTGTATATGAGCTATGTAGGGCTTGGTTTTTCTCCCAGTTGCACCAGCTGAGCACCAGCGTAGCTCTGCTAATTTTAGAGGAGTTGGTTTTGATTCACATGCAGAAAAGAGGTTGAGTGATGTAATGGCCAGTGAGCCATTACATGTGTTGTTCATTCAGATCGTTGTGACTTGTTTCAGTCTTGAACCCAACAATTCTAGTTTAGTGTTCCTTTCTTTTTAAAGCATGTGAGCTTGTTTCTTGTTTTGTGCAATGGCTTGGTGTCCTCAGAGAGATCTGCAGATCCACAAGAACATGTGTGCCTTAGGATGTCCTTTCTGTAGAGGGCAGTTTCTGTTTTGAAGTCAGCTGCACAGTTGTTCCAGCATCTGAGAAGCCCATGTGTCTTGGATTTTGATGGGATGAGCTGTGTGTCCCTAGGGTTTGGACATGCATCTGGCTGCTTCAGCACTAGCTGAAAGCCTTGTTCTATCCAGTTATTTTCAGATTCCCTTCAGCCTAGTGTTCCTCCACAGTGCAAGAGGTTACTGCCCTTCCTGGTCTCCTCAAATCTGGCAGATAAACATTTTGTGCACACCCCCTTTCCTTCAGGGTGACCTGGCTTGGCTGAGGTCAGCTCTTTAACTGCTTAAGCTCACCTGGCTCTTGGTGCCTTGCCTAAACTCAAGCCTAATTGCATGAATAGCTGTGAGAAATGACCTGGAGCATGGTGGGGGAGCTCTCCTCTCCAGCTGGCGTGGTGCAGCCACAGAAGGAGCTGTGCTCCCATTCTCCCTGGAGCTTTCTGGTGTCCATGTGCGCAAGAGGACTGCATGACTACCCTTGTAATGTTCATGCCTGTTTGCTGGTCAAGTGGCCATAACAAATCACACACAGGAATGAAAGACCACAGTGTCTTTGTGTGCACTGAGTTTGCCTGTTTATGTAAGGATGTAGGGTTCTGCAGGGTACGATTTGCCTCTGTTTCAGTAGGTTTTTAGGTTTAGCTTTCCTTCACGCCAAAGGCAAAGTTGTCCTGTAGCACTTTAATTGGATCTGTGATACAGTGCATGTGTTTCTGAAATTCCTTTTCATCTTTCATTCTAATGTAACTGAAAACTTTTTTCAGGCAGAATAAAGTAGCAAAATGGGTTTCTGACATTAATTTTCTAGCTCCCTGCAGCTCAATTTGCTCTTCTAATAAGATTTTGGCACATTTTTGCACTGTAGTGCTGATTTTGGATTAGCTTTTGTATTTGTAGCTGTGCCGAATGCACGAAGTGTTGGCTGGGGTGGGAAGGTAGTTTAGAACAAAATGGTTCCTGTCTTAGATTATTATTTGTAAAAATATGGTATCACTTAGACATGCTGTAGATTTACTGCATTAGAGTTCTGGGGAGTGTTTTTATTCTGATTTACTTAGGTAATATGCAATATGGTGGGCCTTGCATAAAAAAATGACCAAAAAAAGAAAGAAAAACTGTCCTTGTGGTTTGAGAATTAGTAGCATATCAGTGAACACTGCATAAAGAATCCCTTTGACTCACTGAAGTGTGGCTATTGTTGCCTGTTGAAAGCAGTGTCCTAGGTGTCTATGTTGTTCTCTGGGTTTTGAAGTGAATTGTAGGCTCGATGCATTCTCCTCTGTTCCATCCAGCCAGTCAGTTGGAAAGAAAATTGAGCTGTTCTGACTGAAGCACAGTTTTCCACAGAAGTCATTTGGGGTGGTTTTCCCCAAATGGCTTGTATCTTCACCATTGAAATGTCTTGCCTGCTTACATTTCCTCTCTTTTATCCCACTTTAAAATTAATGGTTCATGAGTTGGTGCATCCACATGTTACAGAATCAGCTCCAAAGGACTTCATACCACACGTCTTTGACTTTTCACTTGTTCTTATGTTTTCTTTTCTTTAAATAATCTGGTTTTGTATAATACTAGAAATAGCTTTCTGGCTTTTTCTTGTGCTATATCCTTGATTTGGTCTGTCTATTGCTTTAGTGGTGGAGTTATCTTTATCTAAAACTGAAGCAGTTTTCACATCCCCTTTTTTCTGTTTCTTAATATCACAGATCAAGGTGTCAACATTTACAGGAAGCCGCCCATCTACAAACAACACGGTAAATGACCTTTCCCTTTTTATTTCAACATTGGAGTGTCAACTGAATTAAAAGGTGTACAATTAGTGAAAAGCATTCAATTTTTACTTTGTAAGCATAAAAATTCAGTAGTCCAAGCTTGAAGTGGCTGTAATTGCATGTCCTGGAAAGTGATTATGTTTTAAAGCATGTTGTTGTGTTTGGATTATATGGTTTAATCTTGCCATGTGGATATTAATGGCAAAATTGCCATTATCTGAGATTTTGCTGTTTGCATTATGATACCTTCCAGCATTTCTCTTCTTTAAGTTTATATTTTAAGAGTATAGGTACTGGTCATGTTAAAGTGGATTAACAGTAGACTGATCTCTGACAGGGACTTCGTGAAATATCCTTATTTTAAACAGACACAGTACAATAATTTATTTCAACAGCAAAGATGGAGATGTTATAATCAGACTGGAATTCCACATGTACCTGTGGCTTTAAATAAGAATCTTTAATTAGTGAAGATACTGTAGGTGACTTATCACTGAGAGGGCTAATTTGACTCTCAACCCTATGATACAGCTCAGGTAGTTTGCTGTACTTGTTTTTCGTGGTGTTTGGGTTCTGAGTTGGACAGCAGTGTTAGTGCTCTAAGCTTCTTGGTGTTGGTGTTGTTATAGCAAGTCTGAAATGACAGTGATGGCAGGAGCCCATGGCCTTGCCTGTCTGTAATCCCACGGGGAAGGCTGCATTGTAAAGGAGTGTGTTCACTTCCCTCCTGCTGTGAACAGAAAGCTGTGCATAGGAGATGTTTTTTATTTACCTTGGTGAAAGACAGATTACTCCACTATTTATAGACTGAACTTGCATCCCTTTCCAGATGTTTTATCCAGTGGAATGTGTTTAGGGTTAAGTAGCAAATCAGCAGCACTACAGGGCTTAGATGAACAGTTGGCTGAGAGCCATTGAGCTGGGATGAGCAGGAAAGCACACAAGTCCATTCTGTAGTCAGGAGTGAGCGCTGCAAATTACACTGCTTCAGTATCACATCAGGGTTTTCCCTCTGTCTTTTTTAAGTTTCAAGCCATATGCTCATTTTGGAAAAAGTCTTAACATTGTTTCTGTTTATTTTTATGGTTTTAATGTATCTCCTCACCTTCCATTAACATGTGAATGTTTAACCACTGACATCACCAATTCTAATACGTAAGTACTGTTTGAAGTCATGCTTTTGTAAACTCTGACCAGCTTCCTCCATGCCTGCAATTATGCTTAGAGTTTTCCAATTACCAAATGCTCAGAATTCCCAATGATATCTAACACTGATGTTGCTTAACTACCTGGAACATGTTGGATGAGCAACACAGTGCATCACTTTGTTAAAAGATATCTTTCTGTGTAAAAAAAAAAAAGAGAAAAGGAAAGAAGGGTCCAGAACCCTTGCTTCTAATACCATAGTCTCATATAGCAAAGGTGATTTGAGCTAATGTTTTCCAGCTCAGAGGTAGTTAAGGCTGGGTTTAATGTAGACTGAATCCTATCAGATTTTTTTTTTTCTTTTTTTAATGTCAATAAGAGAAAGCCATAATGCACAACCTCACATGCTTTTACAAGGCTTTGGCTTAAAATGGAATTTAAGTGGAAGCACCACTACTGAGCTATTTTATTGGTGAGGTTCATTGCTTTGCAAGTGCCTTGCCCTGCAGAGGTGATCTTAATGGAGTTTAGTATTTATTAATAAGTTCAAGTCTGTTTTTTCTACTACTGCATGCTCCAAGCAAGGGCATGCAGCATGAAAAAAATCCCCTAGTTAAACATATTTGTTTCAGGTTTCTTTTCTTCTTTGTTTTGCAGCTTTTCACGGATAAAATAAGAAATAATTAGCATCAGTAGTGTTAGAATTTGTACTGTTATTCTAAATTATTTATTTTCTTGCCCTAGAAGGAAAACATAGTAGTACATAAATATGAGTTCATCTTCATAAATAATCAGCTGTCCTTAGGAGATATTGGCAAATACTGTTAGGCTGCATTTTCTTACTCTTGCCTAATCATTCTTACACCGTGAAACCCTAGTAAAATCCAAAGCTGATTTGGGGTTATTTTGGGGTGGGGTTGCGGGAGGAGAGGAAGGTTTGATTCCAGCCTATTGGCAAGAGAAAGGCATTGCTTTGCTTCAAACTGCAATTGAAAAAGCAAAACATGAAAATGTTTGCTTTTGAAAACTAACTTCTTGTAAAGTATAAAATTTTGCCAATTTAGGGCTGACCTTTGTACTGCTCCAGATTATTACATAGCTAAGTTCCCTGATTGCCATCTAGATGCAGCTGCCTTGGCAGCACAGAGCAAGTCCTCCGAGGATATCATCAAGTCCTCCAAGTTCCCAGCAGCTCATGCACCAGCACCCAACGAGATACCAAAGATTGAGACTGACCACTGGCCAGGCCCTCCCTCCCTGGCTGCCATAGGTATGCAAACACAAACCATTCAACTCTGCGGCTCGAAAGGTACCGGTGCCCAAGGACATGAACAGTGCAGCTGGAAAAACGTGTAGGAAAGGTGGTGTCCACAAAGGTGGTGTCCAGATGCTCACCACCAAGTGCAGTTCTCCTGGTGAGACCACTGAGTGTCTGAATCTAAAACTATTGAATTGCACTGAGAATAAGGGGTTTTGCTAAAGGACTTTGGGATTGATCACACAGATATTAACCCATGAGCAAATTTTTTGAACTCTAGTGCGGTAGCTTAAAAAGTGTGGTGTGTCACACAAGCCTGACTTCTTTCAGTTATTCTATTTAATCTTTTAGTCCTAAAGTAATAGCAAAAATTGCACAGAAAATATGATTGTCTCCAACCACATGACTAATTTCATGGCAAGAAGCAACAACTGAATTGGAGCTATTAACAGACTAAATAATTCCTGATTTTCAGAGTTACTGTTTCTACAGACTTTGTATTTTTCTTCTGTGTTTTAGCACTACACATATCTTATTTTCTTTTCTTTAATCCATGTGCATCATCAATTAAATTTTTTTTTCTTTGTATTTTTTTCCTCTGTTATTTTTTTTATTGACCCCTATAGCATAAAATAAGCTATCTAGCCCGGTTCATTCCTGAAGTCATGTCTGAAGCACTGAGGTGTTGCTTGTTTCAGGTCTCTCTGAGGGAATGTATGGCTTTCCTAACAGTGGGATCTTCACAGAAGTTCTGGGAGAGGAGACAAAGGGTGGGAGAACTCAGAAACCAATTGAAGGGGCTGCACGTTCAGCAGCAATTTTTGGAAAATGTCCTTTAATTGGGATTGCAACCTGACAAACATGTAGAGTCCCTGAGTCACAGGGATAACATCAACATACTTGAAGCTCTCTCATCTACATACTTGAAATGTGCACATACTTTAAACACTGAGTTTGTCTAGCACAGGGTTGGTAAATAACTATATCAGATAAAGCCCTGTGCAGAAAAAAATAGAACTGCTGTCTAAATGCTTGCAGGAATAGCACATCCTGTGTATTCATGGAATTGTCCTGGCATCCAGACTGGGTTATTTCTTAAGAATATTTTTAAAAAAAAATTATTCAATAAAACTAAAGAACTAAAATGTACAACACCTGTGCCTTAGCTTTATCCAGTGGATTAAATTAGTTTATGTCATTTTAGACTAAGCCAATGCCTTGTTTATTCCAAATACGAGCATTCATTTAGGAGACAAATGTAGTTTAATTTTCCATTTGAAATGTTAATTCAGATTTGCTTCTCTGGGTCTAGATAAAAGTGTAAATGTAAATCAGACTTTAGGTTTTCAGCTGTGATCCAACTGCTGGTGTTATTAAACCCCATGTTTCCAGAACCAGCAACATGAACTCCTTTCCCTATTACATGGAATCCCGGCTTTTGTATGCAGGACAGCTGCTTGTTTTGGAACTCATGTGCAGTTTAAGTTCTTGTTTAGTTTATAACAAGCCTGATAACCATAGGGTAGGCTACCCAAGTGAGTTTTATTAAGAGGGAGTTATGAAAAAGTCTTTTGAGTTTGTGGGAAAATGTTGCTTTGTTTATTCAGCAAATAAAACTGACCAGTACTTTGAACTAGCATTGAGATCTTTGAGCTGCAGTTGAACTGATGCCCAAAGCTCTCTCTGTGCTGTGGTTTTGTGGAAGCAGGAGCTGACATGAGACGCAGATCAAGTGGAAGGGAGGAAGATGATGAGGAGCTGCAGAGACGCCGACAGCTGCAGGAGGAGCAGCTCATGAAGGTGGTTATAAGCTTGTCCTCATGCTGTTTCTGAACACCATCCAAAAAGTGCCCCTTTGCTTTCTGTAAGCAATTTCTACCACTGTCTTGGTCAGCTTTGTTTTATTGATATGATTTTTAATTCCCATTTGTAGCTCAACTCTGGTCTGGGACAGTTAATACTGAAGGAAGAGATGGAAAAGGAGAGTCGCGGTAGGTCAGCCCTTTCTGCCAGTCGTTACGATTCTCCAGGTAATTCATGGAGACAATAAAGCTAATCATGAACAATGAATAGTAAACTCCACGAATACACATAGACAGCTGGGAAGACTGCTTGATATGTCTGTATGTGGTGATCTGCCCTGAAAGAGTGGCCTAATTCGTCACCTGGTTTTGGTGAAGGGAGGACTGTTGTGGTTGTTCTTAAATTAGAAGAAATACAAGGCTGACGATTTTCAGGCAATTTTGAGGAGAGAGCTGTTTTAATATAGATGAGGAGTGGGGTGAAGTGTTCAGCAACTATGACATCACACACATGCTAATAGGCTGGGTTATTAAATTACAACAACACATTTTGCTTAAAATGGTGGTTCCTATCCCTGTTTAGCCTCTTCTCCTAGGAAAAGAAATTCAGCAGTATTGACCAATGGGGCTACATATTCCAAACACAGCCAGTGTTTGGTCTGGGCTGACATTTTGATTGTATTTTGTTCCAGAGCAAAAGCACAAAAGTTAACTTTGGTTAATTGGTGACTTAGATTCTTTGCCTCATTGCACATTTTGATGTACAGCTGTGGCCTTCTCACATGTCCAGAGAAGGGTTTGGGGGTTTTATTTCACTCTGTTCATTCAGCAGCCATTGTAACACAGAAGCTGTACTTTGAGCCAAGAAGGGACAAGATGGGTCTCTCTGGAGTCATCCACTGGAGCAGCTGCCAAGCAAACTAAGATTTCCTTGTGTTCCCTGTTTTATAAGTGTGTTGCCTTGATGGCCTTGGAGAGGATTCCTGTGGCTCTCCCTCACTGTCTGTAATTTTTATGGGGTGAGAGTCTACCTGCTCAACTCAGAGCTTATGATTTTTTATTAACCTTGTAGCAGGTTGGAGAACTTTATTTGAGATGTGTCCATCCCTCTTTGCAAGGATGATCAGTGCAGTCATCAACTGCCTTTTGGAATCTGGGGTGTCTTTCCCAAATCTGATGTCATGGCTGATCAATGAGCTTTTTTTTTAAATCCAGTGGAGACCACCTTGATTTTGAGCCTAGAAAAATCAGTGTCCCTTATTAATGGCCTGCCACCATGGCACGAGAAAGCTGTTTGTAATTTAAAGAATGTGTGGAAGTTTCTGTTGAGTTTGGGACTGAGTTTCTTGAAGTCAGTGTGTCTCAGTTAGTTGTGTATATGCCTGGCTCTTTTAACTGTGTATTTTGTACTAGGTGATTCCTCAAGTGTTCGGGTTTTTAGTTTCCATGGGATTTTTTGAGTAAAATATTTTCCCTTCCTCATTCAACAGCACATGCTTCAGCCTCCAAAACCTCTTCTCTCCCTGGGTATGGAAAAAATGGACTTCACAGGGTAAGAAGATGGTGATTTTGAGAAGTGAAAGGTGGCTTTAATTATCCATGGTATTTATTTCCATATCAACTGTATTGGATTTTCAGTTTGATAAATGTTTCTTATAAAACCACCTGAACCCAGACCAAACCTATTTTCCCCTCCCACAAACTACTTTGCTAAAAAGGCAAGAAAGCAATGCAAGAAATGTTGTAAAATTGAGGGGGAAATTAAAAAATTAAAGCAATTTATTTCTCCCCATGTACCAACCTGCTTGTAAAGTCATGAAGTGTGAATTTATGTGCTGTCCCTCTTTTCCTTTTACAGCCGGTCTCTACGGATTTTGGTCAGTACAACAGTTATGGAGATGTGAGTGGTGCTGTAAGAGGTAAGGATGAGGAGCCTTTTACAGTCTATAAATGTAAAAATGTTATGATGTTTGATCATTTCTGCTGTTTTATATTAAGGCTGTGGATGTGATTACTTTGTATTTGCTCAGTACTTTTTAATTTTCTCCTCAATAAACTCAAAACATTTCAAATACCTGCTAAAAATGTTGGGTTTATTTTGCTAAATCTGCCATGTGGAACTAATCCTTGTTTATGCCAAGGGACTGCTTTAGCACTGGATCAAATGGAAAGCAAGTAATGTGTGTATTATCAGGAATAAGACCTTCTGTGACAGTGTTTCCTTTCTCTGAAAATTATCATTCACTGTGCAGTCTGAAAGAATGTGCCACAGTGAAGAAAGGGAGATCATGCCCTCTAATCCCTATTGCTGCTCATGATCTTCATTATGACTTTGAGCTGGATGTGGTAACAGTCACTGCTAAATAAAAATTGACAATATTATTTATGAAAGTTACGAAACTTGGGAGAGTTAAGGAAAAGGTCTGCAATACTTGGAGACTTGACTCTACAAACTAAGTCCAAAATTAGAAATGTTGCTGGCCTTAGAGAATCAGATGGGATTTTGGAAAAATCAGGTAGACAAGAAAACAGAGAAGGATTCTCTGGTAGATTGTGACTGTTTCCTGTCCCTCCACACTCTAAACCTGATGAGATTTCTCTTTTGCTTTTCAGATTTCCAGGTAGAGTACGGGTTTTCATCAATCAACTGACAACAGAACTTAAAGCAGCTACTTGTGAACTCTGAGTTTCTGCTACAGGGAAGGGTTTCCTAAGACAATAGCTTTGATTTTCCTGCATGTTTATGCATAATCACCAATGTAGAATCTTATCAACAAAAAACAGGCACAGCCTCGGATTCCTCCTTGTTACCTCCCCAGAGCTGAGTTGAGACAGCTCACACCAGTTCTGTGACTTGCTCTGTAAAATCCACTGTCTGTTCATATATGAGTTATCTGTAATAGTCTCCTCTGGACACGTGAGGGGTGGATTTATTTCCAGCCTCTCTAGTACTGTCCCCAGAGACACATAGAAAGTCTCTTCTGGAGGCAATTTTCTCTCATACCAGGAGTTTTGAACTCCTCAATTTCACCCTGGAATTTGCTGTCCAGACAAGATGGCTGATCAGTAGTTTTCTACAGTGCTGCCATCACAGATGAGCCAGAAAGAAGTGTGCTTGCAAATACAAACCTTTTAACTTCAATTACTGCTTGCAGGCGTTTTTTCAGAATGGTTTGAGTCTGCCTGGCTCCTCAGCATAGTCACAATATGAAATGGCAATTTAAGAAAGAGTTTCATTACTTGGATAATTTTGTTAATGGCATATCAAAATCATGATGATTGGAAAGAGAATAAGATTATGGGAAGGGAGCAGAACTGTCCATGTATTGTGCTCCAAATGTTATTTCCTTAGATACAGTACCTGTGTCAAAACAGCACCTTTTTATCCTATCCCTGTTTGTGTTCATAGTAAAAATTTCTCATTGTACAGACAAAAAAAAAAAAAAAAGAAATCCCTCAGCTGATACAGTAAATTACAAGAAGGAAAGCCCAGAGGTGCAAGACTGTTTCTGTGCTGTTGGGTGGGATCTGAATTAATGCTAGGGAAGAATTAGAGAAGAACTTTACCTAGTCACTGGGTTGGGAGAGGGCCCAGCAGTCTCTTGGAGTGCCCAGGTGCCCCTGGAAAGTGATACTGGTGAGCTCAGTGTGGGGCTGTCACCAGCCTTAGCAGGGACAGGAGCTGTGGTGGCTGAGAGGACTGAAGGATCCCTGCCTCAGAGGTGTAGTGAACAGTAGCCATGGCAATGATCAATACAGTAAGACCAAGAATTAAGGCTTGAAGGAAGTCTCAGGGCAAATTCACCTTTGTCTTCACCACTACTTGAGTGCCTTTACCCTCTGTGTGTGTAACCTTTGTGTCTGATGTATACCTGTATCCGATGCAGTCCCTCCCGGATGGTCATGTCCCTGGAATGAGAATGGACAGAGGAGTATCTATGCCTAACATGTTGGAGCCAAAGGCAAGTGCAGATGTTATTTGCTTTCCTTCAAGACACTGAAGGTTTTACTGTGAAATGCAGATAAAATATGGGAAATGTCTTAGTTCCCTTGTTTTCCTTTACTTCACCTCAGTCCCTGCTCCTTATGTGCCAATCCTCTCCCTTTGTTTTGGGCTTTGTTCTGCAGGTGTTGGTACTCAGGCAGGCTGAGGGCAGCCCAGGTGTGCTTCCCGAGTTAAGGAAGCCTTTCTAGGGACAAAGTGATAGATATGGAAGGTGCTCCATTGCTGGTTCTCTGTCAGGCTTTCACCAGCCAAAGCACCAGGCCAAACTCCGTGGCAAGGTCTCAGATCTGCCCAGTTTGAAAAGGGCTGCAGAATATTGTGGCTCACAACACGCTGCTGAGGCTGTCTTAATGTAACAATTATGGAAATACATGGATCTTTGACTGGAAGTAAGGTACCTACATGTCTGTCTGGATCTGTTCCTTAGCTCTCAGCACTGTTAACCTGAGACCTGTCCATAATGTTGAATTCCCTATACGAGAAACTCTTCAGGAGATTTATTGGAAAAAGAGACAATGTCTGCTAATTATAATTTAAGATACAAATTAAAATGCTTTTACAGCTATGTCTGAAGACACCTGAGTCAAAAATGAATATAATATATAGAGGGAATTCAAGCAGGGCTGTGTTTTAAATCTTACAACTTATTGCTGGTGAACCTTCCATGAAATCATGATTTTGCCAAAGTTACAAGGATCAGAATTCCTGCAGTTAAGTGAGGAGCTCACTTTGCAAACCAGATTACTTCTTGTGCTTCCAAGTCACCTCCAGACAAACTGTACAAGGCAATAACCCTGGCTTTATAAGCTGAGATCCCAGTGCGCTGTGCAGTTACAAGTGGTTTTATATATTATATAAATAAGACCTTGGGGACTCCTGAGATACTACTTTTTATTCCAATTAATTTCTCTTTCAGTGCAATAGAAATTCTTACAGTCACAACTGCTGTTGATGTACCCAGTGATTTGGGATGCTATTTTGGGTGACAAATTCTGTCAGTATTATTAATGACAAAATTTAATTATTATTTATTAATTATTATTTTAATGATAAAATTTATGGGAAATTTCCTGAGATAATATATGATCACTTTCTGTTAATATTTATAAAGGTGATGCCAGACACTCAGCATGTGTGAATTGGCACTGTTTTTATTCATGTCAGTGGTTCAACACTAACTTAAACCTGATAAAGCAAAATAAGCCAATTCAGAGTCAGCATGAAACACATGAAAAGTAAATAATAATCCTAAGAATGACCAAATCTTACCAAATGGTTCTCCAGAAAGGACAGAATTTGTGCATCTTGCCAGCCCAGATTGAGACATGCCTTGTTACGAATATTTAAATATAAAATGTACTTATGACCATAGATCTTGACTTAAACTCTGCCTGTTTAAATATGAAAAGTTACATTTTAGTTTCCTATAATGCTGTTTACAGTAGCCATTTCCAGTATCAAACATAAACAATGTAATTCCAAGTATAGACTTAATTGTACAATTGTGACAATGTCAGAATCTCATATAAGAATCATATCTTACAGTTGGTATGTAAGCATACATTATTTAAATTATTATTACTTACAATAAACTCAGTGGTGTGTTCATTGATGCCTGAATGTTATTTATTATGTTTTTGAAAAGTTCATTGGGATAATTGTTAACAATGGAATGAACTTAATTGCTGAGTACTGCCCAAAAGTTGATTAAGTCAGACTTCTTCTGATGTTGAAATAATGTAATTAATAGCACTTGATAAAAGCTCAGCTCTCTCCAGGAGAGCTTTGATGGTCTCACTCGTGTTCCCAGTGGGCAACTAAGACGAGACCCATAAATGACAGTAAAGGCTGAGCCAGTTACCACTGAAGTTTTCAGAAAAACTTCATTGACTTCAGTAGGGCTTGGATGAGGGGTCTGGGAATGCTGCTTTCCTGCTCTGCAGAGACATGCAATGAGAGGGGCTCTAGAGACGCTCTGGCAGACAGAACATGAGCTCTCCTAAGTCATTCCAGGCATGGAAGTGTCTATCCAAGGAAAAAAAAACCTTAGAACAGACTTTTATTTGCCAAGGATGATTCTGGAAACTGATTTTGAGATTTTCTGAAATCCTTTCCAAGCAGCACTGTTTCTGTTAGTTGTTCGAATTCTTTAACTGTCTAAAAAGGCAAGGAAAGTCATGTGATAAATTCTACTGAATGCAGTGGCCCCCACTAATTAATATCTTGCTTATTCAGAGATGCTGCTTTTTTCACATACTTTCATGTTTTAGAAGTCCACTCGCTAACTGTGTGTCCTTAGGGCCATCCACACTCTGGCAACCATTAGTCAGACCAATGAGTGACGAATGCAATTACCTTAATAAATTTATACATTGATGGATGAGGAAGTATATTGCCTAGAAAGGACTCTGCCTGACCAAAGCCAGCTGATGTGTTATATACACAATAAAAACTGTGGCTTTAAAATATAACGCAGTTCAACGCTAAACAAGTTCTGGCTCTGTCCAGATCAGCCTGTCTTCCATATAAATGATAAGAAAAAAAACCCCTGATATTTGCTTTGAAAAAGAAAATGAATATTTGTGTGTTTATGAAAATTAAACACATTTTGTTCTGTCTGCTTTAGAATATAAATATAAATATCTCTTTTTCCCCCTTTTATACATTGTTAACAGATTTTTCCATATGAAATACTCATGGTGACCAACAGAGGGCGAAATAAAATACTAAAAGATGTAGACAGAAC
>NW_008236979.1:87678-108132 GCF_000691975.1 Corvus brachyrhynchos | reverse complement strand
AAGTTGTTTGTTGTTTGTGAAAGCTGAAACACTGAAATGCGGGTCCTGAGAAATGTGGGACGATTTCTCAGCACTAATCAGGGAAAGGTGAATCAGACATTGGGAGGAAGCAGCTGCATCTCCTCGAACGATCTCCCACACCTCTGTCTCCCTGCTCATAGGCTGAGCTTTTCACAATCCCCTTAGGTTTTCAGGCATTTCATTATATACTGCTGGATTTGCTAAAAGCCCCAAATTGCACAAATTTCACAGAATCCATATTGGAATGGAGCAATACTTTGTTCTATCTTGGATCATCTCTTAGCTAAGAGTCTGTGTCAGCCATCCTTGAGGATCAAAAGTCTAACTTTCTTTACCTCATCATGAGTCCTGTGACTTAGACTGGCTGATATCCAAAAATACGAGGATCTAAATCTCTGCCAACAAACAAATATAGTTTACAACTTTGTGGATTAGGAAGACTTAAGCAGCCCAGTGGAATGCTGGGGACGCTTATGTTGTTTGTAGTCAGTTAATCTTCTGTGGAGATGAATGGGAGGAGCCACAAAAATGTGGGTAATTTGGGTAATAATTTGGGTTTATGCCCATTTTTATTATTAGATATGTGGTCACTAATCAGAATTCAGTGCTGCATTAGATTAGTGCCGCAGGGAGACACTTTCCCCATCCAGTGCACTCCAAAGTGGCCGAACAAGAAGTAACTTGTGCACAGGACAGCACCAAAAAGTGTTTCATTAGCAGTAGAGAAGTGTGCTGAACAGTTAGGCTGCCCAGACATCTTCCTTCTCAGAACTTGGAGCATGTCAACCTTCAGCCCCTCTGCAGAGCTCTCCTGAAAAACCCGGGTCTGTTCGGATTTCCATAGGCAGAGGGGACTTGCTAAAGCTGGGATGGGAGTGCAGGAGCTGGTCCTGTTCTCTGGTCTATCACTGCTTATTGGATGGCTTCAGACCAATCATTTCTCTGTCTCTTGCTTATTCAGCAAGTGAAATAGTTCCCTGATTGATTCCTTGGGCACCCAGGTCCATGAGGACTTGGATACGTGTATTGCCAAAGCATTATTTTTTTCCAGCAATGGCTCTTACACAGCGACATTAAATCCCTAAGGCACTCCAACCTCCTGTTGTGTCTCTTTGGCTTTGACTGACCATTGCCTTTTCTCCTTTATTTTTTTTTTCTTCCCTCCTTTTTTTTGTTTTTTAAAGCGTCACTTAGCACCTGAAGTTTTTCAAGAAATATTTGGCATGACGATACAGGAGTTTGACAAGTTACCTCTCTGGAGACGCAACGACATGAAGAAAAAAGCAAAACTCTTTTAATCTCCCTTTAAACAAACCAACAACAAATGATGCATAGAATATTGTATCACACAGTCCAAACTGTTTGGAAGCAACTACTTATCCACCAAAAAGGGAAAATCAACATAGTGGCACCTCTGTACACATCAGTTGAACAAGATGAACAGTTGCCCTCCTGGAATGCAGGGAGAAAATACCTGGGCTCAGAAACAGCAAGGATAGTTTTCAGAGGTGTCAACCTGTTACCTGTTATTATACAAGATAGAAAACTGTTCTGTTCTTCTCCCTCAATGATACTCCCTTTACTTCTCTCCACAATGCGATGGACTTTATTGCTAGAGCCAGGAAGTGCCCTTAGGATGCCTTGTAGACTAAAGTAGTTGTAACCACTCCAAGAACTGGAAGAGAATATATACATATATAAATATATATATATATATATATATGTATGCGTGTTTGCCTGTGTGCGCACATGTATTTATATCTCTCCATCTATCTCTGTGTGTGTATGTGTGTGTGTATATGTGTGTATACATGGAGAGGGACATAGGTAGGTCTGTAGAGAAGGAGAAGCCCCTTGTAACTTATCCACGTGGTCACATTAAGGCTTTCACCCAACTGTTTCTTACTTGGCACTCTTTTGACACTTCTTCATGTAACACAACCTGCAATGGTGGGTGCTCTGCTCACCTGCAGGACATACCACTTGGATTTCTGGAAAATGGACTCCTTGTAAATATTTGCTAGGGTAGAGGAAGTGAATTGCTGTGTGTGTTGTCAGTCTTCCCTCTTCCACACTTTCTGCTTGAATTAATAAGGCTGGAGCTTAACCAGTCCTTTGAATAATTTAAAATCATTTAAGTAATGGGAATGATGGAGAAGAGTCAGTTTTCTTGTAATTTACTCCAGGAGGTGGGTGGATGGGCGTGGGAGTGACAGAGTGAGAAAATGCTATTTTAAGTGTACCCTGGTTTGCACCCAGAGATTTTAGGACAAACTCCCTGCTAGTAATTACTAGTACAGCTCATCAGACTGCAGTGGAGTTGTAGGATTTTACAACGGCAGGGAGGATGGTTCTCTGCAAGCTAACATGCAAATTCATCCCTCTTAGGGAGGAATGTTTATGAATTAAAAGGTACCATCAAGGTGCCAAGCTCTGCCAATAGAGGCTTTTTGATTAAACTGCAGTAGCTGTTCTCAATATGGCACAGTGCATGGGGCCAAGCACTCATTTTAGTTAATTTAGGTTTTCACTTGTGCTTGGAAAAGAGGGCACAGACTTTTTTTTTTTCTTTTCCTCTGTTGAAGCATCAAAGCTCCAGCCTTGGTTATTTTTATTTCCCTTTGTGCCTGACTTGGTTTTTGAAGACAGAGTAATCATGCAAGACAGTTTCTGAGCTGCATTGAACTCCTTATTGCTTTCAGTCTTCTTCCAATATGCTGCAGCTTGAAAAACTGCCTGTATATACCTTAACTGCTTCTGGGCAAGTCCTATACAGAGGAGGACATGAGCACCAAAGTAATTGAATGGATGCATTGTGACTGCCAGGTCAGCTTTTTCTCTTCCTTGGTGCTTAACTGCCAATGCGTAACTGCACTAATGAGCCTGTCTCCTGATAGGAGAGGGACACTGAGGTTCTGTGTCTGTCAAAGAATATCAAGGTTTCCTTTTTAATGCAGAAACTTCAGGCACTGGAGACATCAGAACCTTTGTATTTTCTGTTATATGAGACATTGGTGTTAAAATCTGGAAGTCAGGAAGGGGAAACAGTCCCGTGTAGTTCTGAGATTCAGTATCACTGTGTTGAGTTCTCTGTATCACCAAATTACATTTCATCATGAACTGTGCAGGACAGCCCAAACCCTGCCTCGTCTTTGCTGGTTTAGGAAGTCCTGTTGTGACAGATCACTGTGGTTCCTTTGATAAAATCTGAGATGAAGATTCAGTGTGTGAGAGACAGAGACTAGGGCACAGCACCTGCTCCATGTCCCTAGAGCTAAGGGAATTTGGGTCTGTGGGACAAGCTGGAGTACATGCCACCATGGAGATCTGGCATCATCCCCACTGAACAGAAGTCCCTGGGGACACTGTGACACACACACTTGTGAGTGAGCTCTCTGGGTGGTACGAGGTTGCAGCAGGGATCAGTGTAAGATGTTTCACTCCATTTTTCAGAACATGCATCTGAAAGGTTTTTAGAGGAGCTCTGAGAAGTAAATGGGAGTGTTAGGGGCTTGGGCAGGTTGAGATGCATTTCTGAGTGACTGCTGAAACCAAATCCATATGATGAAAGAACAGCAGTGTTTTACACTCACAGACTTCCTGAATGCTGTGGTCTCAGAAATTCAGTGTTTGGTCACCTGCAAAGTGTGGCTTAACTTTGAGATGAACATTTGTTTTAGTGCATTTAACCTATTAAAAATCTCCACATTGTCATCCCATATCCTATAGACACTGAAACTATTAGGCATCACAGGTATTTTAGTCCAAGTCACCTTGACCATACCCCTTTTAGACCTGAAGAGTTGCTCTCTCAAGGATGTGAGCTGCCAGTCTGCATTTTTCTGTCCCCATCTCTAGGTTACTACTGAACTTCTCATAGCACATCCAAACACACTACCCAGTCATTTCAGAAATGACTAAGCCAGGTTGTTTTCTTACCTCTCCCTCCTATGCAAAACAAAAAAAAAAAAAAAAAGAGAGGAAAAAAAAAAGAAAAAAAAGAAAACAAAGGAATTTAAAAAAAAAAAGGAAAAAAACAAAAAAAAGAAAACAAAGGAATTTAAAAAAAAAAGGAAAAAAAACCCTCAGCTTCTTAGGCTGTGAAGGATGGCATGGTAATTTGGATCTGCCTCATCAACTGAGAATTTAAAACTGCAGCTGAGTCTTGGGAAGGAATGAAGAGAAGCCAGCTTAGATGTTGCAGAAACAATTCATCTCTGACTGGATTTTTGGGCCACTGCTGGCTCCCATCTCACTGGTGCGGAGCAGTCAGTCAGTTCACAGCCCTCTATGCTAGACTTACTACTGCTTTATTCCTCACTGAGAACATGAAGGGTTTTCTGAGCTTCAGTTTCATGCCTACAGTTAATTCCCAACCACCTACATGTAGACACACCCCAACAGATCATCTGTCCACAAAACCCACAGCTGCAGCCAGCCATGGGGAGGGAAGATTTCTGCAGTGGGCTCTTAGTGATTGTCACTGCAACATTTTCTGTTCCTTCCTCTGGTCTTCCCACCTAAAAACAAAATGTAGCCCCAGGGAGAATTTTCTTTGTAGGCAATTAATCATTCTCCTGGTATCCATTGAGTAGCAGTTCTTAGTAATTCCCCTCTTTGATGTTCCCTTGAGACATGTCAGGAGTTGGACTAGATGGTCTTTAAAGGTCCCTTCCAACCCAAATCATTCTGTGATTCTATGAATATGCCTTAAGTACATGCTTGTGTTCTTCTATCTCCTGCAAAGCATTTAAGCTTCTGACAAATTCCCATCCCATCAATGCTATCAACAGAATGTCATTACCAAGATGACTGAAAACTGTTTGCTTTTGTCTTCTTCTTTCTCCTTTTCTGCTTTAGGAGCAATGTAAGAGCAAGGCCCAGTCAAAGTGTTGCAGAATAACCCCACGTGTACACATGGGATGATGTACACATGGGATTATGTACACATGCAGGTCCTTGAGCACAGGTGCACGTGTGGCACACGCCCTCCCCATTTGGAGCCCATTAAATATCGAGTGTGGTGTGTTGTGGATGTACTGCAGTGTGCTGTGAAAGGTTAGGCTGGCAGAACTCAATAGCTGTATTTGGGGTAAGACATCTCTGTGGCTCCAGTAGTGCTTTTACTTCTGTGAAGATAGATATCATCTCTCCTTACAAAGTCCTATAGTCCCAAGTCTGTGGGCCAGGCACTGAAGTGCTTGCTGCCCTTTTCCTGTTGTAGTTGGGAAATCCTTTCTCAGCCATGTAGTTCGTATGTCCTGCTGCTCAAGGGAGGTCATCAGCAGCCTCTTTCATAAGTTTGCTACACTGAAGTTAGACATATTTTGAAGTGAATCCCTTTCCACAATCCGTTTGTCTCCTCACAGGGTAATATTGATGGACAGAGAAGGGTTAAGGTCTGGGAAGGAGGAGGGCTGGCATAAGCTTGATTTCTCCAGGGCTTGCCAGGGTGATGTTTGGCAGGATTAAAGGAAAACACTGGCATGAGCCTGTAGTACCTGTTTCAGACTGTGGGGAAGTCAAGTTTGGAGTTCATAGCGTGTGAGCACCCACACTGAAATTAATGGTATGAAGCTGTTAGAACAAGCAACAGGAAAATTAGGCCCCAGAATGGTAAAAATATGAACATCCTCTAAACTCATCTTGGAATGACTTATTTTGGCTCACCCTGACTTAGGAGGAGATGTTGGCATATTTGGACCATAGCCTCGTAGAGCAGACAGATGAAAACCACCCTTTCTCTCACTCTGTGATTCATTGCTTTCCTCTGGAATGTGTTTGTGGAGGAGGACGTCCACATCCTGAATGTTACCTACAGCAGTGAGGAACACCAGTCAGTGATAATGACAATTCAATAAAACACTTGCAGGAAACCAGAATTAAGCTAATCTGTCCCAAAATGCCACTCATCTTTCCATGCCAGAGGGACGCTTAGGGCTTGTCTCCACTGCCCCCTTCCCCATTCAGTTCTCCCCAGGTCATGGTCTGGTTTGTGGCCCTGTCAACACACCCACTAGAGTCCAGCACAGTCTTCAGGGTAGATGCTTAGCAAGGGCTGGTCTTGACAATATGTGGTACATTTTTACCCCATTGCTGCAAAATGAAGAGCAGGAGAGGGCTCCTGAGCACTGTGACAGTAGCACAATGCGCCTTTTCCCTTTAGTGTAGAAACACTCCTATCACTGTGGGCTGCACCACTGCTCTGGCTGATCGGTTTTGCCTTGTGATTTCTCCCACACACCTTTTTTGTGCTTAATAAAAAAAAGAAACAACAAAAAATCCATTACAATGCAAAGATACCAAGTTTTCAGTGAGACAACTCTGCTGGCAGGAGCTTTGTGATGCCCACATTTGGCAGAAGTGTTATTAATTTTAATGTAAGCATCAGTGCAGGAAGTGGGAATGTAATTGGCCATTAATGTTGTTTGCCTGTATGCAAAATAAATTATTTGTTGCCCAAAGGGCTTCTAATAGGGAAATAGATTTCTGCTAATGAGTTGCTCAGAAATGCTCGTCTTTGTGAAGAGGGAGTACTTCCATGTGCACTGTGGTCCTTCTTTTGAGGTAAAACAGAGATGACAAAGGCAAACAGTAACCTGTTCTGTCAGGATCACCACAGTTAGTACAGGTGTTGCTCCCAGGACTTGCAGAACCGAGGCCCACAGGATCTTGCCCCTGGGCGTTAGGAAATGCAGCATTTCAGCAGCAGAAGCAGCTGTGGGAATCCCAGCGGTGCCTTACCAGGCTGAGTCTCTAGCTCCCTTAGGATGCTTTGACAGGTCCCACTGGACATTTGCCTGGGCTTTTGTCACGGAACACCTACAGAATGCACTTCCCCCCAGATGCAAACCCGCTGGCAGCGGTGGAGCCTCTCGCTGGCCCCCCACCCCTGGAGCCAGGGAAGCCTCTGGCTGCTGTGTGTGCCCACAGCGAGGAGCTCAGTGTGTCACTCCCAGATCAGCCCTGTCCAAGCAGTGAGGCTTGGTCGTTGTGGACAACTCTTCCTGTAAGGGGGCCTTACAGCTGGGGGCTTTTTTTAAGCTTTGGAAACTGAAACTAATTTTTTAAAGGTATACTTTCCTTTAAATCAGTAGATTTTGGCAATAGAATTTTTTTATTGTTTTATTTTTCTTTTCTCCTCCCTCCACATGTTACAAACCAGCGTTTTGGGGAGGTGTACCTGTGTTTTCCATTCATCTGTCTCTTTTTCTGAGTCTCTGTAAAAGTGAATCAATGTCTTGTCTGTACAGTAAGTCTGCTTGTATGCATAATGAGAAGTTGAGCTGGGTTGCTGTTCCGTACAATTAGTGTTTCCACTGTCATACTGCAAACAGCACATATTGCACTCCTGTGCCACTGTAATCTGCATCACTGTTGTACTCAAGTCAATGAATAAAGTTTGGAGCTTTATTCTTAATTTCTGGATTCATGTTGCCTCATTTACTTTGGTTATCTTTTTTTCATTTTGCAGAGTTATAGCAAAGTTCTCTTACAAAATAGGATGTATGCTCAAGAAGAGAGCTCTCAGGTGAGATATGAGTGATCAGAGCAAGACAGATGACAGTTACAGGTTTGAAATTTGTCACAAGGCTTCTTGTAGCTAATCCACTAGAAACAGATACTCAGTAGAAATAGATATTCGTGCAAACCACATAGAAGTGTTACTTGCGTTGTCAGTTGTGGTTTAAAATGACCTGAGATACCAGCAAGGTGAACTAGACCATGCTCTTGTGTCAGCATCAAAGGCTAAATGGTTTCCTTTCTTGACCTTTGCAAATTCAGCTACAATGTTAGTCCCCATCTTGAAAATGGTTTATATTTAAAGTGAGGTGTTTGCTCAATCATCTGGAGTTTAAACCTGCCTACCCTTGGTGTGGGGTGGAAGGTGGGGGATGATGCCATCCAAGGAAATCGGGCGTTTATCACACCCATGATGTGCCGAACACCTGGGCCCAGCAGACCATCGTGGCAGCACAGTTAAGCACGTGGTGCTTCTGAGGATGTGATGCAGCACAAACCCTGCACAGTCCTTGAGCCTCCAGAAAGCCCCTGCAGCAGCAGGATCCATGCCCTGCAGATACCAGGTTCTCCATCTTCTCTCCTACTCCTCAGCCCTCTGAGACTCCCCCCCTTGCCCTACCTTGATGCTCTCCACAGGTTCTCTCTCATGTCAAAGGTAAAGCTTCCCCAGGGTTTTACTTCAATGTACTGTGTTGAGAGTGTTTAAGGACTGAGTCTCCAATGAGATGAGGACTCAGGTTCCTGCTTGGAGAGCAACAGCTGGAGGATTCAACACCACCAAGAAGTTACTCTTTAGGAAGGTTCATATCTGCCTGGATTTTTGCTGTGTTGTGTATGTGCTGAGACTTGCACAAGAGAAACTTCTCTGTGAACAAATCCAGCAGAGCAACCTGGTGGCAGTTAGAAATGTCCTTTCTTTGGATTGCATCTCGGGGCATCTCCTGTTAACCTCCCTGGGCATCTTCACTCCTTTAGGAAGTAAGGAAGGTCTGTGCATGAAGTACCTGCTTAAAAAAACACAAGTGAAAGTCTATGATTTGGCCTTGGGACTTTTCTAGACAGTTTCCCAAACATAGAAAAAACTCAAAACCCAAAGTCTCCCTTTAGAATCACTCTGTCTCTTGAAAATCCACCAGCTGGCAGTCAGCTCCCTCCCTCAGCAGTTACAGTGCAGTGCCAGCCCTGGGACATGTCCTGCCAGCCCAAGCTCTCAGATCCCAAGCAGCAATCCCAGCTGGGGATCATTGACCTGGCAGTGTCATGGAGCAGTTGCTCCATTACAGCCTCCCCCAGACCAGGGAACATTATCCCTGACTGCACTTCTGTGTGTCCAGCAAATTCACAAAGATCCATTCCAGTCATCGGTCCCACGGTGTGACAGTGCCAGCCCGCCTAAGCACATTTTAAATTTCCCTCTGGTTAAATACACAAGCCCACTGAAATCTAAGTCTAGGATTGCTTTTTTTTTTTAAATTGTTAGCCCATTTCCCCCTGCTCCCCTCCTCCCCACAAGTAATGTGAAGTTTATGACCCCTGAGTAATGACTGTGGAATGCTCTGCATCCTACAGCCATGGCGAGGCATCTGGCAATGGGAATCTTCACAGCATGTAAAAAATACACAGATAATACCATTGTAAATAACTCAGATCAAAACAAGTCAAATGTCAATGCTAATTTGCTGTCAAGTATAGCCCAAGACCACTTCCTCCTGCAAGAGGAGAGACCCAGTTCCCACGTGTGACTTGCTCCCCACCTAAAGAAGCTTATTCTCCACCAAAAATCTCTCCAAACTTAACAAGAGTGGAGTTTTTTCTCCTTAATGTTTTATTTTTTCTGTAGCTTTTGTGCCTGTCTGCTGTGGAGTCCAAGGCTGGGAAATGAAACTTCAGTTTTGCCTGACATTTTTCTATTGTTAAAAAGGACTCTTGGGAGAGATATTTACTGTTTTCCATGGCTCAGTCAGAGGGCAAGAGAGAAAAGTTGTTCCAGGAGTCCCCATTACAAAGCATTTTTTCACATAGGCTCACTTTTATTTTTTAAAGGCTGGGAGATTAAAGAGCCGGCAGCCCTGGAACAGGAAGTTTGCTGTACATCCAAAGGTCAGGTGGGTCTCAGACAGCCTCTGCTTCCAGCTCTTTTATATACACACTGCAGATTAAAATGTACATCCCAGGCTGGATGTAGCCATGGCAGTGATGGGGGCCCAGGGGTTTGGGGGAAAGGAAGAGAGGGGAAGCAGGAAAACAGCAGAGCGCAGCCTCTCCTCGGGCTGGGATTTCATAAGACAAAGCACTGGGTGGCTGTTCAGCCAGCTTAAGGTATTCCCACGCCCCCACAGCTTTTTTCTGCCATCAGATATGTCAGCATGACTGCTTGTGGGGTCGCTCTCAGTGACATTCGGGAACTAATCCTGCTTAAAAAAACATTTTTTACTTTTTATTTCATTGCATAGCATCGTTGGGGTTTTTTTATCTTCTTAAACCGAGTCAGTTCCCTGCTTTGAGTTAACCTCCCAAAATAGTTGTGCTGGGCATGAAAAATGGGGTGGCCACAAGTGAACAGTGGGGTCTGAAGGAAGAGCAGACCACATTAAACTGCCAGTGATACCACACTCTGTGTGTCATGAAAGCTGTCTCAAGTCCATGGCAGAGAGGGCAGCTGGTGGCATTCCTTCAATTCCAGCAGTACCACCACACCTCCTGTGACTGTCAGTTTAAAAGGGTAGCGTTGTCTCCAAGATGTTTGAGGGTCACACTGCTGGAGTTAGGTACTTGTACAAGGTGAGGAGTGTTTCAGCTGCCACCCCAGTATGAAAGAGGGAGGCAAGGGGGTGGACTAAATCCCATCTCCAACGTGCACCTTCTGGAGGAGGTGGCTGTTCTGCTGGCAGAGGAAGCCAGGTGCAGACCCTGAGAGCTCTGTGGTCTGTGTGAGGTTGGGTGTTTCGGGGCACAAGCTGGGACAGAGCCCTGCCAGGCACACTTGTTTGGTATTGTAATGTCTTTGCTAAAACTATATATACTGTTTGGACCTAAGTCAGGAGAAGATGATCTCTACAGAGGTGAGCTCCTCTTACTGAAATTCCTGGCCTTCCAAGTTGGCAAGAGCAAAGGTCTGGATGTAAATTATCAGTGCATCCCTGGGCAGCCAGTGAAGAAGCATCAAAAAGTGAGCCAGGTCTGCCAGGAACAGACTGACAGATCTGGAGGCTGATTTTGCTGCTTGGGGTCTGCCACACCTGGGAGTCATCTATTTCCCTTAATTTGGGCTATCCCAGCCCCCACAACTCCAGGCTGTGGAGGGAAGAGTCAATGATAGAACCAAACCTCTTTGTAGGAATAGCCCAGTAAAGCTGCCAGAGGGAAACAGGGCTCCCCCTTGGCTGCCTCTCCTGGATTTAGGCTGGATGCTGCAGAGGAGACAAAATGCAGCTGACTCCATTCAAGGAATTCATTGACAAAGGCTCTGAGGCTTTATGTGAACCAAAGCATTTGCTGTGAAACAAGAGACAAGGTAATAATTGAATCAGGGTTCACAATGAATGAACTGCTGCTGAGAAATGCCTGCTTCACAGCTTTGATATAGTCAGGATGTTCAATGACTGCCAGGGGCAAACTCTGTGGTATCTCAGTTAGCTCTTACCCTAATTACCGTTTACAGAGAAGTTGCTGCTAGATGAATGAGGACTGCAATATAAAGGACTTTAGTAAGATTTATTGATGAGACTACATGAATAATTCCCCTTGCAATGATGCATTTAAGACCACAGATACTGTGGGAGGAGGAAAGCCAGTGTTTGATATTTTGAATGATTTTAAAGTGTGTGTTTTATTTTTATGTTTCAGCTATTGCTGTTCCCTCTAACTGTTCTCTTTCAAAAAAAAAAATTAATCCTCCTGCCACCTAGGTTTGTGAAACAATAGTAGATAATTGAAAATAAGCTTCTTCTGAGGCCAATAAATATTGGATAAATGACTCTATGATAACTGGTCTGCCATGGTGCTCAGGCAGCCCAGAATATAACGCTTCAGCACTCTGATGTTGCTCTGATCTCTTGGCACTCAAAGTTTGGGTTTTCCGTAACTAACTAATTGTTCAGCTTCCTGAAAATTACATTTGTGCTCTTTCTCCCTTGGGAGCAATCCCAACAGAGGACCCTTTGGAGAATTTTCCTGGGCCTAGCCAGTTTGAGTGACAAGGGAGGTACCACCAGGGCAGGCAGATAACCTGGGGGGAAAAGCTGGCTGAAAACTTGACCCTGTGAGGAAAAAACGAGTAACTTTTAATCATATCAGCAAGCCTGTCAGCCTCGACAGGCAGCCAACCCATTGCCAGTGCTGAGATAAAGGAAGGGATGAGAGAAGGCATTACCACTCAGTGGCAAGTTTCAGCAAAGCAGAATTGACCCTCTGCCCAGGTCCCAGGATTTGACTTCTTCTCCACATGGGGACACTCAGGAAAGTTCACTCCTAATTAACTAAACTTAAACCAAATTTACTAATCATCACCCCAAATGTCTTTAGTTAGATTAGCTCACTGTGGAATGGAGTAAACCAAAACAAATTTAAGACACTTGAAGTCTGAAGGTTTTGTAGGATGTTCTGCAAGTCCCTTGTGAGATACTAAAGCTGCTGTAGCTCACCAGTTCACCACCACTCCTCTGCTGCATGTCACCTCCTAAAGCTGCAGCACTGAAGCCTCTGAAGGGGTGAACACTGCATGCAAACACCTGCAGGTTACTTCAAGAGATGTTCCTTGGTGGTGCCATGGCTTTGTGCTGAAAACTAAGTGCCACAACAACAATAGTGTTTGGTGAGTGGCCAGTGAGAAGCAAGCAGGGGACAGAATAGGCAACATCTCTTGAAACAGCTTCAGTTCTGAGAATTGCCTATCAGCAGAAACCTCTTCCTGTAGCAGGAACTCACTTGTGACCTGTGGCCTGTCTGTGGGGAGACCAGAAAGGTGCGTCCAGGCTGGACCACGTGCAACTGTACAGTCACCTTCTGCCCACACAGTCTGTTGTGGCTGCAGCTCTTTGCTCCCTAGGGATGGGCAGATGATGGATTGAGTGTGCAGGGGCCTCAGGCACTGCAGGACACTCTTCCCTCGTGCCACTTGTACACGAGGTGATGCACACACCATTCCCCAGTGTAGCCGGTGGCAGCCCTAATGGCCCATGGTCCTGGGCGACTCTCCCAGTTGCTCCTCTCCTCCAAAAAAACCATTTCTGGGCACCTGGCCTGCAGTGTGAAACAGTCTTTGTGTGATATTTTGTCAGCTACAAATAATTGAAAAAGGCCTACATAAAGTCCTAATTGTGTCACAGAACAGGCTCTTCAGTCATCCATCTTCCTATTAAACTTGTGAATTTCAGCTACTCAGCCCTGTTGGAGTTATTTTCCCCTTCCCCTCCTTCTTCTTTTAAGCTTCTATTTATATTCTCTCAGTTGTCTCTGCCAGAAGATCTCATGTGGATACATTAGGCCTTTTCAAAAGGAAAGTTGGATTACAGCGATTTTTCTCCCCGTAGGACACAACAGCTTCATCATTCATAACAGAGCAATACACTATAACTTCATTATAGATGGCATGAAGCTGGCCTATTTAAACAGAATACTTAATGATGGTTAGGAAGGCAGGAGAAATTCAGCTCCACAGCTCTGTGTGTGAAAAGAGAAACAGCATTTTTTGGTTTTTACTGAGGCGGATTTCTTGATTCTTAATTAAATCTCTTTTCACAGGAACAAAAAAAAAAAAAACAAGTGGAAGATTCAACTGACATAGGTGAGACCTATTACCTGGCAGTTAATTCCACTTTGGCAGGTAGTTTGGCATACTCTAACATATAATATTTATAGCAGGGAAGGAAACTTGGACTCCTCCGTAGTACTCAGCCTCCACTGAAACAAGCTGCAGTTTACTGGTGCCGTATGACCACAGGTTCTCATTCTTTCCCCTTGCCCACCTCAGCAGTGCTGACCACAGAAGCTCTGCTCCTTGACTTCGACTGAGTAGAACTGGTTAAGGCCTAAAGAAAAACTGCAGGCTGAAAACCACTCTTTTTGGGAAAATGCCAGAATAAATAGCCTTTTGCGAGCTCACAGCTGACATGAGACCACAGTTTGCAGTGATGACGGGGGAGGCTTAAAAAAATCCCAGTGAAAATGTAGCAAGATGTAAAAATTAATGTTTTCCCATATTTTGATAAAATTAGTTTTTCTTCTCACCCGGGTAAGCTTTCCTGGTGCTGAAAGGTGCCAAGAGTTCAGCTCTGTTCAGGCAAGTCCTCCATTTACAGCTTGAGAATCCACACAGATTTTTTTCTTCTAACTTGGGAGAAATTTTGTTCAATGCTGGTTTACTGGTAAAATCTGTAAGAGAGGATGAAATTTCTAATATTTTCTCAGCTGTCCTTAATGGGAAAGCCATGATTTCCTATCCTATCCCCTCAAAAATAGTACCATGTTGTCATGAATGAGTGTTTAGGTCACTTAAAGAATCACCAGCAAAGGCATCAGCAAAAGCAGGTTTAATATGGAAGAGAAAGTGCAACAAAGTTCACTGGCAATGTTTATTCTACTAGCTCCTAGGTGATTAAAGCACACGGAGAAAAAAGCAAACTAAAATCTAAAATCAATTCATCTAAAACCAAAATCAATTCCAAAATTATCCATGTGGAGCCTGGGAGGAGGCATTGGGGAAAGTGTAAGGATAGGAAAGAGTAAAAAGGAATAAGGGACACCCTTCCCAGGTTCACAGTGGACCCCCTTGCCAAACTGAGCCCCAGAACTCACTAGTGGTTTAGGTCTAGAGGTTTAACAGCCCTTAAACTTAAGAGCACTTAATCAATAGCTTAAGTTAAACAATTTAACAAAGCATTCATATAGAATTTACTATAAGCACAACAGCAACTCACAGGCCTAGCTTACTTGAAAATCTAAAGTACTTAAGAGTCGAGGAGAGCAACATTCCCAGTACATTTGGTATGGCATATTCACACTTAAACACACGTGCATCTAAAGGAGCCAGTACAAGGCGTATATACCCATGACAAATTCCCCTTGAATTCAGGGGAGCACTCATGTTGGATGCCTTTACATCTTCTCAAGAGGTGACGGGTTGAGCCTGGAGGATTTGGGGGTATCAGCCCAGGATCTGTCAGTGTTTGGCGCTGGTCCTCCGAGAACAGCAAATGTGGGAGTTTGTGGCTCTGAGAGGCCCCACTCCGAGGGGGGTGCTGGGGCAGCCACTGCACTCCAGGAGACCTCAAAGGGCCTCTCTTTGGACTGCTGTTTATAGGGTCACAAGAGAGTTGGCTTCAGCCATATAATATTCCATCCTGGCGGCAATTCAGGTCAGTGGCTTTCTTTGAAAGTTCAATTACAAAAATGCTGTTCCGCTTGGGCTGTTATTCAGGCAAGAAAAATAAGTTTCCAAGGCTGTTTGTAAAAAACAGGAGCATGTTAGACAGCACTAATTCCTGGGAGCAGACAGTGTTTCTGATAAGCTTGAAAGTAGCTCAGCCCAGCTGTTCTTCAAGGCCAAGACCTAAGGAACATCGCTGAGATCATAGGCCAGGAGGTTCATGGGGGGATGATGCACCACCACACAGGGCTAACTACGCATCAGGACTTTGTATCAGAAACTCAGGAAGTTGATGGCCACATCCTGTGGTGCCTGTGAGTGTTACAAGCTGCAGTACAGTGCACGGATAACCGGTGAGGTCTGCTGGTGTGAGCATCCCCATGTGGAGTTTGCAGGGAAGGGGAGCAAAGAATGCCTGGGACTCCTTTAACTGATACTGAACATTGTCAAAGGAAAGCTGAGGGGCTTCTCGGGAGGGGATAGTGGGTCTGGGGTGAAAAAAAAAATACAAGGAAGAAATGACTCCAGGAGGAACAAACGCTGTGGCTGTTGAGCACACTGTCTGGTCAGCATGCCTCATACTTTGGCCACAAGAAGGTATTCTATCTGTCAAGGGGAAGAAAACAATTCAAGCTATTAGGACTCCCTGTAATTTGGCCTACAAGCAGTTTGGACTTAACAACTGAAAAGGAAATGTTAAAGAATGGGAAGCCAAGAGAAGCTCATCAGAAAGACATCTGGTCCTGCTGTCCTTAATGGGAAATCCCCCCCTCCCTCCAGCCACCCTCTTCCTAGCCACGCTCTTTTGAAACAGTTAATGTCTGAGAGAATCCAAAACATTGCTGGAATGTATCAGTGATGAAGCTTTTGTATAGCTGAACAGCTAAACAGCTTGGTTTTGTTTGTGTTAGGGTTGATTGTCTTGCCTTTCATCGGTGAAAGTCAGAAATGGCTGGACAGAAGTTAATGGAGCAATAGTGGTCGAAGGCCAGCTTCAGCTGGGGGAGAATCTGGTCACCTCTTTTATGGCTAGAACCATGAAATGTTTCACAGGGAAGTAAAAAGACCTCAAAAGAGGCACCCATAGACAGCATACTTGCAAATCACCCGAGATGAAGGATTCATGCTCTCCAACAGAGCATTTAGTTCTCTTCCAGTGAGCAGCTTTGCTTGGAACAACTATTCTGTCCCAGTGACCCATCTGCCTCTCTGTTTCTTCTGGCCCTTTCTTCACTGACTGAACCCTGGCAGGCTCCCAGTGCCTTCCTGGAACCAAGGAACTCATCTGGTCTGCTATAAAGCACCCACAGAGATTAGTTATGGGGAAGGATTGCTGCTCATGCTCCTGAGTGGGTAGCCCAGGATCTTTAACATGTTTCTGCACTCAGCCACGTGGCAATGCCATTTATCACAGCCTCTCACAGAAAGTTGTGTTCCCAGGGCCTGGGTGGCTCAGAGTTTCTGCACAGGATGCAGAGTGTTTGATCACATGAATCAGGACAGCTGGCAGAGTCCAGCTATTTAGACCTCCTTAAGGAATGAGCAGAGGACTCTGTTCAAATTCCCAAAACCAACCATATTCCCTTCATCCCTTAAATCAGAAAATCTGGAAGACCAGTGGGATTCAGCAGATCAGCATTCAAAGACATTGATGAAAGCTCTATAAACGTCCTGAAGTCCCACCAGTACTCCCACCCAGAAGGAAGATCAGGGGGACTTTCAAGGAGACAGCTGAGCTGTGACTGATGATTGCTCTTATCCAGTCCCAGCTGTGTGTTCCCACCTGCTCAGTGGTCTCCTCCTTCCATCCAGCTGCAAGTGCTTGCCATTTACCTGGTACTGTCCCAATCCTGCCTGGCTCTACTGCAACCCAACTCAGGTTCTCAGGTGGCAGAAGAATATGCCATTTTAGTTTTCTGTCATTTCAGCGTGGAAGTTGGTCCAATAGCTGTGAAGTGACGCTAGGAAGAGAGATCATTTGGCCAGAAGCAGGGAGAGGACAGACTTCTCCCAGAGACAGCAATGTTGTTTTGCTGGCTCAGATGTCCATAGGTCCCCAGGCTTTGTTGTTGTTCAGAGGGATCCACCAATAGACAAAAGGAATTCTCCTACCTCAGATTATTGGCAGCATTACAGCCCAGCACTGCAGACAGGGACCCCAAAGTGAAGAAGTCTTTGGCTTCCTCATTTCTTGGCATTTTCCAGGACACACCTCAGCTTTAAGCTCAGCTCAGGTCTGCCACAAAACCCACCTCTGCTCAAATCTCTCTGAAAAAGTTTTATGTCTGCTTGACCTCAACTGTCCACAGAGATAACACACCCTTATCTAAGAAGGTACCCAAGATGATGTTTGGAAGGAAAGAGGACACAAGTGCAACACCACTGATCTAAGCAGATCTCCCTGCTAATCCCAGTCTGCCAAGCCATCTTATTCCTCCATCTGTCCTCCAGGTGCCTGTACAAGGGGAGTATTTGACACAACTTCCCATCTTTCAGGAGCTGAACAAAACCCAGTTAACTTTACCTCTGACTGAACTTGGTCTTGCTGAGTAAACTCCTGAACTAGGCTTTTACAGCATTGATAAGTGCATGGGGAAGAGAGAAAGAAAAGCCTCGTGAAACAACAGACACACTTATGTGTGGAGGAAATTTCTAGCTTTTGTTCTGCCAGATGGAATATTTTCCCTGAAGAAAGGAAGAAGTCTGACCACTAGGGACTGCTGCAACTGGAATGAGCAAAGTCTGGGAGAAAGTACCCCAGAGAGCAGCTCTGCACTATCCAGGTCAGGTGTGGTTCTTCCTGACAGTCTCCATCAAGCACAACTCCCCTGAAGTCAGTGGAGGGCACCTGCACACAAGTTCTCATGGCAGGGTTCCCTCTGGCTTTCACCACAGAGAGGTCAATAACTTTCACCACACTTTGAGTTATTCTTAAACCAGAGGTAAAGCAAAATAAATGCAAGGAAAGAGAAAAAATTCATAGCAACGATTTAGACAAACAGACATTAAAGACTTTGCTGATGCAAAAGGTAGGTGTAACAATCAATAATACTAATCAAAAACATTAATGAAACAACGCACACCTGCTTAGTCTACTTAGGGACAAATGAAAAGTGTTTAGCATTGCCAGGGGAGAAAAGAGAGGATCAGGATTATGCTACTGCGCAAGGTATTTAGCAAATTGTTGTAATTGTTAATAGATTTTGTTTAGGCTTCTAAATTTCTCTGTTTCACAGGAAGCAAAAGAGCTTAAAGGCAGTAAGTCCAGAGAAGCAGAATGACATCAGTTGACACCACAGAACAGTACAGGAAAACTTTAGCCAAAAGTGCCAGTTTCACTAGCCACCAGACTGCCTATCAATACAGCATGAATATGCAGGGAAAAAAGAATTAAAACATGTCAACTATAGTATGAACCTCTGCACTGAAGGACAGGATGTCAGCTGCATAAAAAAGGAATTAAAGAAGATGAGCTTGGCCCTCCAGGCTTTTCACACCTGAGTCATCATTAATAACAATAATAATAATCATCAATAATAATCATAATCATAATTAATAAGCATCACTAATAATAAGAAGGAAAAAAGCAAGGAATACATGGGTGTACAGGTAGATGGCTGTTATTTTATTGGCTCCAAGAAGCTCCACCAGGAAAACCAGTTTGCAAGTGTTTGCTCTACCTGAGCACAGTGGCAAAACATCTAGATTTCAGCACCAACACTGGGAACATTAATTCCTCATGCCAAGCAGGGTCTGAGTACTTCCCAGTTTTATTAAACCCCAGAACACAACAGCCGGTTGGAAATAGAATACTCCAAAGTATTTTAGGTACTTCCTACTGCAAGAGGAAGGCAAAAAAAAAAAAAAAAAGGAAGGGGGCAAACAGGAAGAACTTGTATTCCTCTGGCATTACTATTTGTCCCATTGTCACCTGTCCAGCAATTGCCATGGGTCTAACCAGCAGTCCTGGAATTCCAGAGCATCCTTATCATGGCAGGGGAAGGAAGGGACTACCAGGGAATGTAAAGGCTCTGGGTCCTGAAGACAGGAATCACAGGTATCTGATGTTTTGATCTTTCAAATCATCTTTAATTAGTTTGTGTAACTGGTATTATCCTTAATTAGCCTTGCTCAGTTCAGAATGCCTGCTCACCTGCTTCAAGATAGAGGCACACCTCAAAGGTTTGCAAGACCAAGGCCTACCCTTCTAGATTTTGAAAGCTATAGCCAAGAAGCAGCTGGGAAGAGCTCTAAGAGAAATATTCCTCCATGGCAGGCATAGTTATTTATTTATTTGTTTTTCTCCAGTCATTGCAGACTGCTATCTGCTTTCTGGATTTGATGGTTCAGGCACCTGGCTTGCCTGTCTCTTTGTGTGGTGGGTATGCACTGGCAAGAGGTGAGAGATGCTCCAGCCTCAGCTTCCTTGAGTGGCAATAGCTCCTTAGCCAACCTTGTTCTTGCATGGAGAGTTCCCACGTGGCACAGGTCACTTTCTGGTTCCACAGAGATCCTCTGAGAGGTGTCACCCCTGCCAAGCACTGCCTGGGAGGGTGGGGACAGGAGGGACACACAGGGACCCAATGAGTGTCAGGACAGTGCTCTTCCAGCCCAGCTGCTTGCATTCCATGTGACCCAAGAGAACCTGCTTATGGCTATTTTCAGAAAATGTAAGGAGGCCATATGATGGAGGCTTGGAGTTTTTCTACACAAACAGCAGTGACATTTCCCAGGCTACCTTGGACCATGGATGTCAATGGACTGTGGGCTGACAGCTCCAAACCCTGGGAAATACAGATCCTGTGAGCCCTCTGTTGGCTTTGTCTAACAGGTCCCAAGGAGAGCAGTTCATTTTCTAGGTTTATGGTTGGGTATTTTTCCACCCGCACACCCAGGTCAGGCACTCAGCCTCACCTCTTGCTATAAAGGACCTGTAATAGGAAGGTATGGTTCCCTTGTCCCCACACCAATGTTACTTTTGAAAATTTCCCCTATAACCCTCGGAGACTTTGCCTACTGTTACTTTCAATGCTCTCATTATTGATAAACATTAAATCCCTGCAGTGTCTCCAAAACTTTAGCCTGAGGACAGATTCTCACCTGTGCCTCGTATTGAGGCCAGACTTCTCCATGTGTTATTATTTGTGCACTTTGGACATGATAGTTCTGGCTGCCGTGACAGAAGTCAGGCAAAAATGTCACTGGGACTCAGGGAGAGGAACACATTCCTGTGAGATTGGGTCTGTCCAGGAGCCCGGTTCTATCAGGAAGCCTCGCTGAAATCACTGGAAAGAAGAGTGCAAATTCAGTGGCTGCGGGATACAGTTACCCCGGGGCGGAAGGAGAACCCAACTCACCAAGAGCAGGGAGGAGGTGGGTCTCTGGTAGGCTCCCACCTGGGCTCATAGCACCGGGACCACACACGGCTATCCCGGGATAACCAGGGCCGTTCTCTGAACGTGCCCAAAGCCCCACTGCAGCCAGAGGTCACCATCCCAAACACGGGGCACCCCTGAGGAGCCCCAGGAACCATCCCACGGTCT
>NW_008236979.1:76642-86811 GCF_000691975.1 Corvus brachyrhynchos | reverse complement strand
GGGAAGCGGTGCCCGCGAGTGGGGCCGGAGCGATGGGAAAGGTGCGGGGCAGCGCGGGCAGGTCCCACCCGGGGATGTGAAGTCCCTGCTTACCTGCCCCGGGTACTGGGTAGGAAGGGCAGGAGAAGGAGGAAGAGGTAGGGAAATTTCATGTTTTACCCGATCCAGAGATCGGGACCTTTTTTTGCCACTTAAAAGCAGCGTCTTGTTGCGTTTTCTGTAGCCGCTCAATTGTCTGACATTGCCTGCTCCGTCTTTGGTCCTAAACCGCACATCTGCGTGGACTTCCCACCCTGCCAGGCTGAACAGGCACGGCATTGAGTGTCCTGTTTTCTAAGCGCAATTAGTTTTGGTGGTTAGGGAGAGGGTAGGTGAGCAGCTCCCGGCTTTCTCCCTGGCAGGTCTCATCCGGGCTGGCTGTCACCCACAGCCCATTTATTTCCTCTCAATCAATGGCTCTGGCGCTTCCTGTGTGTTGCTCCTTGGTCATGAACACCGAGACTGGCACATCTCGGGTCCGTGCTGCTATGGGCGCTCCAGGACACTTTTCAAACACGAGCTCTCCTTGCCAGCTGAGGAGGGAGGAGGTGGGATGTGAGGTGCCCAGGCATGGGGCATTTGGATATGTGCGGGTACTCTGATTTCTGCTCCTGCTGGTGTGTAGAAACCTCCCCTGGAGGAGGTGGATCCAGCATTTGTGTAGCACGGAGTAAGTCTGCAGTAAATTTTACCTGTTGAGAGGAAATGTGACTCTCCCTGTAACTGCTGTCCTCCTCATGGAGCTTGAACATTTAAGTGGGGAACTTGGTACTTAACAAATGTATTCCTGCCAGACCCCATTTGTACTTATTACTGTCAAACCAGAAAGGTTTGCCTAGACCTCAGTAGATGCATTTTAGCTAATAGCTCTCATTCTATAATCCTGCTTTGGTGAGGACTCCATATGTTGAAGTATCATATTGTGTGAAGTTAACTTTTGCCAGGACTGTGTATTTTTTTCACTGTGCAATACTTTAGCATTCTGACAGGGCTGGCACTGTGCTGCCTGTTGCATTTTGATCCTTTTCCTCCTTACAATTGATGCTTTACAGGCCTGATAAGCACAATAATAACACACTGCAAAAGCGATCTTAAGGATTATATTACAAACCAAATATTGTGTAGTTGTTTTGTTTTTTTTTTTTTTCCATCCTGGCAGGGTCTGCACAATTCTGTTCAGTTGCAGTAGCAAAGCAGTAGATTCATTAAGATTCAGCTATGTTTTGTATATTGTCTTTTTAAATATGCACACTGCTCCCTCAGAGCAGCAGGGATGTTCTGCACATGTGTGGTGAATAAATAGCGAGCGCAACTGATCGCGGAGCCCTGCCAGTGCTTTTTGTGTTGGTGCTGACGAGAGTGGGAGCGGGGGTGGTAATGAGGCACTGCCAGCCCTGCGGGGCAGCCACAGGGGATGGCACAGCTGGGGCAGTGCCTGGGAGATGTCCCCAGTGTGGGGGGTAACTGGACTCACCTGGGGCTGGTGAGATGCGGGGGGGAAGGGCTGGGCTGGAGGAGAACATGTGGGAGTTGGGAGCCTTGAGGAGCAGCTGGAGAAGGCAGACAAGTGAGTTTTTATTAATAAGCACGGGGATATGTGCCCGTTCTGGTGGGGATAACTTGTTGATGCCTTGCTATGGGAAGTCTTCATCCTTTTCACTGGCCAGGCAGAGTGCTTGTGCAGGGAAATCCTGTAATGATAGAGATGGATGGACTCAAAGAGGGCTGTTGAGCAATGAATTGGTGTTCTGGGAAAAGGAATTTGACTACAGGATCTGTTCTATTACTTACGAAATTAAGTTTGCAAGCATCAGCAAACAGGAGCATTTCTTCCCTTTAAACATGGGCAGGGATGTGCACTAATCCAGACTCTAAGATGGCATGTGCAAGAGGTGTCTCTCGTGTTTCAATGACAGGTGAAGCAGCCACAGAAATCTGGCTGGGTGGAGCGTGCAGAGCCGGGTGGGGTGGGAGGCTGGGGCTGGTGGCTGGCAGGGTGGCACTGATGGAGTGGGAAGAGCTTGGGCTGCTGGACTCACATGGTGGGAAGTGAAGGAGGGATTGTGAAACTCTCCTGGGAATGGGTTTCCTTTCCCAGCCACTGCAAATGAGGTTGCAAGGCCAGCTGCATAGGAAGACACTCTGCCTCTTGACTCCTCTTGGGCTGTTGAAGCTCTGAAGGATAATCTTGATGTGCACTAGGGTTTTTTTTTCTGCCAGGCTGCCCTAAAGAATGACTGCTGTTGGTGAAGATGCTGTTTAAAAAGGCACCTTCTCCCTGTGATTAGGAAGTGTGTGTGAGGCATAGAGAGCAGCAGTCCCAACAGCCCAAGGGAACAAGAGGGAGACCTGCAGAGAGCAGGTGTGACCAAGGGTGGTCACTGTACCACAGTTGTGTAGTGACAAGGACAGAGCTGCTGGTCTCTTGCTCTTGCTCCTCCTGTTTCCTTCGAGTGCTCTTTCACCCCCTTCTCATGTGTTTTGCCTTTGAATATGGCAACTGTCCCAACTTGTGCTCCCTGTTCTAGGCGCATTATGGCTTCTTGCCTACTCCTTACCACACTTATCAGATATGGCTGGTTTGTCTGTGACCAACCATCTGCAGACCCTGGGAGGGGAAGAGGTGCTGAGTGCACTGTTACTGATGAGGGATGTGTTGGTGACACCTTTATTCACCTGCCATTTCTGTCAAGTCCTCTCAGACTGACACCCTTGTCACCGCAGTCACGGCTGATGCAGCCCTATGCTCATAGTCTAAAATGTCAAGTGAAGTGAGCCTGGAGAGGTTTTTAAGATTATTACTGTATTTTTAATGTATTAGAGGTCTGTAATGGAAATCAGAGTAACTTCCAGCCCAGTTCTTCAAAGAGAAGTGTTTGACATTCATGTTTTACTGTCTCTGTTGAGCAAAGATTCAAGCTTCACATTTCTTATCAGAGGGTCCTTGGAAGTGTTTGTAGTGCTCCCCCAAGGAGATGAACATTGTTTGCCCATGGAGGAGAGGTTGTCATCTTAACAGAAGCTAACAGGTTGGTGTTGATAAGGAGTAAAACAGTGACTTGGTAGAAAGAAGTGTTTGGTTGCTAACTTAACATGTTTTAATTGGGAGGGGAAGGGGGGTGCGTCTGTTTAGGACTAAGGCACATGTTCTTTTCCACGTGTTCTTGCACATACAAAGGGATATGCTTGGGGTTAGACTGCGAAGTGGAGACATGAATGAAAGACATGAACCCTGGTAACAATCTGAGGCCCTGTATAGTAATCAGAGTTGGAAATGGATTGATTCATATGAGCAAGATCTGGGCTTTATGCAGACGTATGTGGTTTTTCCTCAGCTGATTGTGCACGCAGCTGTTGTGTTTAACTCATTGTCTTGATGTGGCAACTGGAGAAAGCAGGGCAATGTGCTGCTCTGTGACAAATCCAATACAACTTTCAGCTGCTGGGCTGAGCTTTCTTTTAAATGCAGATGAAAATTAGTGTCATGCGTAACCTCAGAACATACACAGTAACTTTCACTTATGTGAGAGGAGCCCTGGTTGGTTTCGGAGAATGGAATGGCCTTGGTTGGGGAATAGGCAGCAAGAGTGCAGAGTTATTTACTCTGCAGGGATTGAGGACATGAAACCTTTTTTTCTGCAACTGAAACCACAGCCTTTCTCAAACATCTGCCATGCCCACCCTTCTAAGCCATCCCACACTGTCACCTGTGCCAGTACAGTACTTCTGTCTCTTCTAGTTCAGATGCATTTCTTGTTTAAACAGGGCACATGAGGATGCTCTGAGTTGTGTTAAGCAAACACAGGGCTCTCCAGTGCCTTCCACACCAGGACAGGCTCTCTGCAGATGGGCTGTAGGGATGCTGGCTTCAGCCCCATTTCATAAGCAGTGATGGCTCTTGGGAAGTGTGCATGTAGCTGCCAGGTTTGGGGTGCTCCTTTTGCTACCCCTGAAATGATCACTGGGGCTGGCTCCATCTTTTGAGAGTAAGGCCAGGGGAGCAGTACCCCTGTAGCCCTGCTGCTCTGGCTTCTGTGCCCCATCTGTGTCACTACCAAAATTGCCAAGAGCCCTGCTCCTAAAGCCAAGAGAGAAGCTTTCTTCCTAAAATAAGAAAAAAAAGAGAATAAAAGCTAGTTCACAAGCTCTGAGCCTTTGGGCATCTGCTTTTGGAATGTTCCAGACAGGGCACGAGCCCTTCCTTTACCTTTGTGTGTGAGCAAGTCTCGTTCCCCTTCCTCCCCACACCTTCACCTCTCCTCGAAGTGGGCCCTGTGTACCCTGCTGGGGACTGGAGACACTGCCTGAATGAGTTTATTGTTCCTGGGTTTTCACTGATGGCTTTCACTGAACGCCCACAGCCAGGAACACAGGGAGTGTCTATGCAAAAATGCTTGTACTGCTTTATTCTGGAGCATGGCTGGCTCTTCCAGCTCCCAGCAGCGGCAGTGGGCTGGGGGCAAGCAGGGAACTGGGCAGCTCGTGTCACCCAGGCTGTGCAGGGCTGTGCACCAAAGCAACACAGGCTTTAAAATCTGAATTCTGGACACCTGCTCAGCTGCATACTTGCTCCTCAGTGTTCCCATCTCAACATACAGCCCATATGAAGGATTCAGTGACTTGACTGAATCCCTAAAGATTTCATGGCAAATTCAGGACCTGAATGCCAAGCTCCCTAACTAGTGGCCAATGCTGTCCTTGCAACCATCCTGCCTGGATCAAGGGAAATTAGGGATGCTGTTCTCTTGAGAAGTCTTTGTAAACTCTAATTTGCTGTACCCTCTGGAGAGGCAGGATTCACCTAAGGCAGGGAAGTGCATCTTCAGGCAATAGCAACCAGAGAGCCCAGAGCTGTAGGGGACATCTTGGGGAACCAAAACTAAGAGGTGCACCGATCATCAAAGGGGATGCAGAGCATGTGCACCCAGGGCATAGGTGTTCCTCTCTGAAGCTGTCTGGCTGAAGCACAGATACAGACCCAACAAGTGTATTGGGATCCTACAGTCACACAGCCAGTTTGATGACCTGCATATTATTGTTTACCTCATCTTGGAAGTTGAGTCATTTGTACTTTTCTTTTGGGTCAGCAGACAAGACAGACTGGTCCAGTCTGTGCTGCAGCCTGTCAGCACAGCTCTCTGGGTCAGAGATGTGTCTGACAGGGCCTTGCTCTGAGGAACTGCTGGTGCAGATGTCGATACAGCCACTTTCTGGGATGGAGCTGCTTATTTGGTGTTGGTTTGGTGGTGAATAGGGAAGTGAACAGGCGAGTTCCCTGGCAGTAGCTGAGAGAAGGCAGTTCCATTGTAAGAGCTATGCTGCACTGTGAAAAAGAGGGGTTAAATTTGGGAACTTCTTGCTGTGTGCTACGGTGCATGGCTAAAAGCCTTGTGTGAACTGGAGGAATGACTGTAGAAGTTCACAAAAGAAAAATCCATTTAGAAGCGTTCAGTAGAAAGCCACCGATCTCCTGGTACCCAAAGTTCTTTTTTTTTTTTTTTTTTTAATAAAATTACTAAACTTACTTGAATCCAGGGAGCAGAGCTTTAGGAGGGGAAAGCCTCCAAAACAAACACGAGTTGCTAAGGGTGGCCAGAGGAGCCGAGCCCTTTGCGAAGCTCAGCGGTGCTGGCGCTGTGCCCACCCGCGCCCCTTCTGCGGGGCCAAGCCTTCGCTCTGAACCCGGCTCCTCGCTCCAGCCACAGCCTGGACAGGCAACAACCAGGCCTGGAGCCACCCAGAGTGGTTTGGCTTGGGGCTGGTGGGCCAGGCTGGGAGAGCAGCCCTTGCTTGAGGAGGTGAGAGTGGGGCAGCTCCTGCCACAGGAGGGATTGTGTCCCCATCCGGAGGACCTGTGCTGTATCAGGGTTGTGGAGGGGAGGCCTGGGAAATGTGCTGGGTTGGTCTGAAGTTCAAAGGACAAGGGCTGGGACTTACTAAAATACATTTCCCCTCCGCCCCACCGCTGACCTGTCGCTTTCTCCATGGGCAAAATTCCATAGAAAGCAAGCCTGAGGATGGTTTGGAGCATGGCAGTATTGTGTTTGGTTGTAAACAGCTCTGTCTGGAAGTAAATATCTCAGAATTATGGGATCAGACTTAAACTCCCACGTAACATACAGACTTGGCCGCTTGCAATTTAATAAAAGTATTTCCCTCCTTGGGTGGACTGTGCTCTGTGTTGCATAAAGATTTTCTGATTTTTTTTTTTTTTTTTCTTTTTTACCCTTTGCATCTGCTTAGGATAAAAGTATAGCACAAAGCTTACAAAAAGCCTGGGAAATAGGGATTCACAAGTCTTAGATGGCAGTTTAGCCTGTGGGCTTCATATTTCTGAGTGTAGGAATCTCTTCCAGGGATAACCAGGAGCAGTAGCTACCCCCAGCACTGGTGTGATGTACGTGTTTTTTTTACTTCCTTTTGTGCTGTAGGAGACTGAATCTTTTGAAAACTATCTTTAGATTCCCAACCTTGCTAATAATTAATGAGGCTTTCAGAGCTGGCACTGAGGTTGGGGTGTAGAGGTGGGCAGCTAAACAGTTGGGATGCTTTTTGAAGAAGTTTGCCTAACACTTTGGCAGCAGTGATTTGAAAGATGTGGGTCTGAGCCAGGAGATTCTTATAGTTTGTGCTCAAGTTGTGGCTGGAGCCCTTCCCTCTTGGACTGAGTGACATGGGGAGAAGGTCTTGGTCTGCTGCAAAGAGGGGATCTCTGTCCCACAGCCTGCCTGTGTTCTGAGGTAGCCAGCCCAAGCAGGTGGTGAGGGGAAGCATGTGTGCAGCTCCTGTGAGATGAGATAAGGTATCTGCAAAGAGATCTCTGATCCAAAGTTGCTCTGCAGATCTCATCATTGCTATTTGTCACTGCAAAGTATGACAACTATTAAGGCTGGGAAGAAAGAGCTGGCTCGCGGAGAGCCCGAGTTGCACAAGGTTACGTGATGTCACAAGTAGCTTTTACTGAAAGTCCTCCATCAGTGTGTGTGAAGTTTGGGGCTTTCTTCTGCTGAGGAATGCAACCAAGCCAGCTGCAGCCCCACAGCCTTCCAGTAGCACTGTCAGTTTGTCATCTCTGGAAGGAACCCGTGTATTTGTTCAGACAGTCCCAGTGCCAAACAGCTCTGACTCCTGATGGTCCTGCTGTGAACGAGCTGAAATCAGTAGAATGCAGAGATGCTTTTTGGTGCCTGCTGGTAACAGGTACGTGGTTGCAGCAGTTAGGGGGCCAACACTTGTGGTAGCAAAATATCACAAGTCTGGAAATTGGGGCTGACTTTAAAAGTGGAGATGTGGCCAGCCCAGGCTTTTGCAGTGGCTTGTGACAGCTGGAGGCTGTCCATCCCATCAGCAGCTTCATCCAGGCTGCTCGGCTGGGGAGCACGTCCTGTCTCCTTTGTATAATCCAGCATCTCCAAAGTTCTTTTGTGTTCTGCTGCAGTCTCTAAATATGTGCCACGTAGTCTTGAATGGTGGGAACGTCTGCTGTTTTTATTGTCATACTTTTCAGACTTCTCCATGGCTCTGGGGAATGCAGAATCAGCCAGAGAGCTGGGACTGTAGTGTACAGTTCCACATCTGCTAAAGGGTTGCCTGATCTTGGTAGCTGCTGAAATGTGATAAAGAAGAAGAGGGCACTCAGACTAAATGAGCTCAGTTAGCAAAGCAGCTGAGCTGTCTTTACCTCGCTGTGGTTACCTGGGCAGAGGGGTGGGATGTGCATTCATATCACCCAATCACAGCCAGGGTTTTGGTCCCTGTTGGGAATTCAGTACACATGCACATGGATGGAGGCAGTTCTCTTTGCTAAGAGATGAGCTGTGCGTGAAGTTGTATAAGCTAGGTCTGAGTGGAGGTGCCAGGCAAAGGCAGGCAAGCCTGGCTGCTTCCTGTGGTCCAGAGCCCTCCTCCCCAAGCCTTAGGTCACAGACAGCTGGGGGCACACTGGGCAGGGTGGCTCTGGCTTCACCATCCACTGCTGCAGGGGTCTGGAATCTGCTGGGTGGCATGGTGGCTACGTGCTTTTTCTCCTGGATTTTTTCAGCCCATATGGGTTGTTTACCTCATCTGGGGCACGGTGCACTTGGTGCCTGGGGCTCTAGGTGTAGCCAGTGCTGGGCCTGCAGGTACTTTTGGAGTTCAGCAACCTCGCCTCTCTTGTTGGAAGATGGTCACAAGTGCCCCAGAGCCGTGCAGTCACCAGTGAAATGTGCGTGTGACAGTTTGGGGTGGTTTTGGTTTTCTCCCATGCCAGTGCCTGTCCTCCACACTTATTTGTGTCTTGCTTCTCTGAGCAGCAGTGTCAGAGCTGAATGTGGTCGTTGGTGATGCTCAGCCTGTGTGGGGTCACAGTGACCTAAAAGCCAGTGACCTCTGGAACCAAGTCAGTCATGTCTGCAGAGCAGCTTCTTCACCCTTCGCCCACCAGTTCGTCCAGTGACGCCTCCTTTGGCCGGGCTGTGAGAAAGCTGTAGGAAGACGTGAGGACTAAACTTCTCTTGATGGTCCTAATCAAGTGTTACTGGATTCTGTCTATAACTTAATTAATCATAACACTGAGGAGTTAATAATATAATCATTTTCTGCTAGCAAGGGCCTGTCTTGTTTCAACAGAAGTCAGCTACCAAACTATTTAGCAAAGCAACTCTTGTAAATGATTTACTCTTGAGTTAAGCATGGTATTATTTTATATAAACACAGGTTTTCATTACTGCTTCAGCTTTATTCCATTTTCTCTCTTCTAGGCATGTTACAGGACACACACATGTATCCATGCACAGAGTCTCTCGCCTTTCTCTAGTGAGCAATGCTAGCGGATGATATTACCTAGTTGCCTATGTGCCACATCAGTTTAACTTGCTACAGCTAGAGCTTTGAAATTGTCCCCCTCAAGAGATGATGCTTCTTGGAAGCTAGGTTGTCTTCCAGGTGTTGAAAGGAGTTATTGACTTGTTCGGTGCTGGCTGGCCTAATGCAGTTCTGTACAGACCCTGTAACTGATTAAAGCGTGTCAGAAAATTATCAATGCTCCAAGTGTGGTTTGGCTCACGTTTGAGTCCGTGTGAATTCCAAGGTCTGGTTCTAGGAAAATTCACCAGTAAATCAATCACGAAGTGTATTCATTATGCCAACATATACTCTTGATTTCTGGGATATTGAACTGTAATTCTGTCTCTGACCGTGATCCGCAGCTCTGGAGACATTGCTGATGTGGCCTGTCATCTGAGCACTTGGATCGTGGTAGCTTGTCACACTTTCAGCTCAGTGGGCTCTTGCTTTAATCACCTGTATATGCCAAAATACCGATTGAATCTGTTTATGTGGGTTACACTGGTCTATACTGAGCCAGTGTAAACTGGCAGTGTGTGAAGCAGAGCAGACCTGGGCGAGGATGCAGTTGCTTGAAGCCTGTGCCTGTTGGCATCCTGCACTAGTTAACTTCAGTGAGTGTAGTTTTCCTATCAGGTTGTTCAAACAGATGCTCTCTGAGTGTAGAAGAGATTTATTTCTGGAAATTGAAGTGGGAGTTGACAGAGTGGGGGGAAGTGAAATGGCAGTCAAAATTCCCATACTTTATCCTAAAGGCTGAATTCCCACGTCTGGCTGAGAAGAGAAACAAATGCTTCCTAGACCCAGGAGGCTTAGCATTCCCCGAAACAGAATGATTTATTTTTAATTCTTATAGTTCACTGGAGCTCTTAAACCAAAAGAGCAGTGACAGCTTTACTGTACTACTTAGAAATAAAGGCAGCAAGCTTTGGGCGATGCTGATGTTGAAAAACCTGGAATGCTGTAGGAAAGGAGGGCAGGTTCATCCAGACATTTGACCCCTGCCGAGTCCAGCCCAGCCAGAGCATGGCCTGAATTGCAGGGGCAGCACCCAGAGGCAAGGTTTGACTCTGGCTGGAAATCTGTGTCGAACAGCACGGGATTTCACATTGGTGTTTCTTTGGACTGGCTACGTCAGCCTTCCTTCAATTCTTTGGCCTAAATAATGACATCCCCTAGGCTTATATGCTGGGGTTTTTTTCATTTGCTGCTGATACCATTTCAGCTGTGGTCAGTCTTTTATTCTTGTGGTGGTTGGCTACAGCTCCCACAGGGATGCCAAAGCCATGGGGGCTGGCAGGAGC
>NW_008236979.1:40609-76482 GCF_000691975.1 Corvus brachyrhynchos | reverse complement strand
CACGAATGCCAAAGCCATGGGGACTGACAGGAGCACAGAGGGGTTGAGCACAGAGAAGGGTACTCGTGTGAGATGGATTGAAGATCATAAATAGGGTGTCCTGTTAGTGCTGTGCAGGGGTTAAAATGGACTATCCTTGCAGTTAATGTAGGCTGTTGGCTGTCCCTTTGAAACTGGTGTTGCCCCGAAACCAGGGTAAGAGCCGAGGACTTTGAGTACTATTTCCAGATCACACATTCCTACGCCTTTGGCTGCTCGGTGTCTCCGTTAAGAAATGTGTAGGTCTGGGTGAGCTCCAATGCTTTCTTTAAGATATTCTTCTAACATTTAACTCTGAGCAGACAACCTCACACTGACACTCCTGGTTAGCTATGAGATCTTTGCAGTTTGCTTTTGTTCCCATGCTGGATTGAGGCTTTTGTTGGAAGTGCTCTGTTTGCAGCATATGTTCTTGTTTTTCCTGATAAACATGCATGTCTGTTGGCCCACATTTAGATGAGGTGGGAAGGGCCAAATTAATTCCTGGTGTCATTCCAGCATAGTCAATGGGCTGACCACAAGGATCAGACTGGGTCTAAGATATACACTGCCTTGACTGCAAGTTTTACCAACTTTTATTGAAACATTACTTACCCGTATTTCTGGTGCAATTGATAAAGATGCCTTTGAATTTAATATAATAAAAGCTGATTTGTGATAGAGGAGGGATGTAGAGCTGACAACTCCTTAGCCAAGCAGACTTGCTCACAGTTCCAGGTGCTAATAGCAGGGACGTGGCTGACCCTTGCTCCAGACCAGGGTCTGGACTGCGTTAGTTATTTGGACCATGAAAGATGGGGAGATTCTACCACACTGGAGACGTGCGTTATGAAAATGCAGCCAAATCATCTGTGGACACTTCAGCAAGGACGTCTTCACCTTCTCTGATCCTCTAGGCTGAAGCCTCTCCAGCTGCTGATGAAATGGTGCTCCTGGGAATGCTGGCTTATCCCAGATTCTGGGATGGAATTTCAAATTTTCTTTCACCCGTTGATTGTACGATTGCCTTTCCTCATTCATACAGTTGCTTTCTGTTGGTTATTCACAAATGTGCAGGACTGCTCTGCCGTCATACTGACAGAAGGAAGGAAAATGTTCCGTTTTGAATATGGAAAAGGAGTTGCTGCTTAGCACAGATGGAACTGGCTTCTAGATGAAAGAGTCTAGATGAAAGTACCAAACTGTTATGTTTCAGTTTGAGCAGGGCAAGCTTTGATCTAGAGGAGATGACTCAGTCAGTAGCAGGGAACAATTAGTTATAGTAAGTTTAGAAATAAACCCTGAAGATTTAGGCTATAATGGCTTTGACACGTCAGTCATAGCGTATATTACATGAAAATGAAAACCATAAACATCTGAAATTAAGTGTGGAGGCTTTTCTGAACAGAGAAAAAAAAAATTTCTGATATTGGTTACCAAGAGTTTTCCTCAAGTCAGAAAGAACTCGGGGTGGGGTAAGATCATTCCTATTGAGATAGGAATAATGAGCAATGTGGACAAAGCAGGAAGGGGAAAGACTTCCTGCAGCGCAGCTTAAGCCAGAGGTGGGGCTAGGATGAAAATTGGGATCTTCTGGCCTCAAGTCAGGCTCCATAATCCATCTCTGCTGCCCACTGTTCACCCTGCCTCAATGCATAATCCCCTTTGTCACCTCTCACAGCACTCTGGATCAGAAGGCGGCCGCGGTCAGGCCCTGCTCGGTCACTGGGCTGGCTCCAGTTGCACAGAGCAGGGATGGCCAGATTCCTGCTACTGAGCTGCTTTTATCTGGAGCCAGGTGACCGGCCCTGATCAATGCAGCTGTGTTTTGTGGCACTGCAGCTGGCCAAACAAACACAGCTGGAGCACTGCTGGGTCCCTGCGCCTGCCGCACTCACATCCATGGACTGAGAGCTGTGTGCCATGTCCTGGGGATGTGGTGAAACACATCTGGCTTCACACAATGGGCTGTTGGCAGTCCCCAGTGTGGAAGGAAAGTGTCACTGGTGCTCATTATTTCTGCAGCTTTATGCCACATCCAGCCCCCGACCTTTGTTTTATTCTGTGCCACTGTCCTATGTAGGCTAAGAACAAATGGGTATCTACCTGAAGAATGTTTCTTGGTTCCTTTTGGTGGCTGCATGCAGGAGGTGATGGGGGCTTCTTTGGCACAGCTGCCTTGTGAAGTATCCTGCTACTAAGTTTGTTTCTGCTGCGGCTGAGGAGTTTATTTCTCCTCAGTCTCACAATCCCACCTCCTTGCCTCCACCATTTCTGGCATTAGTTCTCCTTCTCACCAGCTGACAGCTCCTGACTTTTCACAAGGTTACTATTCTGCTGGCTTGGCTTGATAGTCTGGACAGTGATGGGAGCAGGGTGCTGGGGCAGGGCATCAGTCTGTTGGGTAGCAAAGCTCTATCAAGTGGGCTCCCTTGGGATGCTGAAGATGTGCAAGTCCTTCAGGGATGCCTGGCAGCAGGACTCACCTGGTCTGTCTTGTAGCCCTGGTCACAGAATTTGTTAGAAAATAGAAGGCTGGTTAGCTGGTCCAGGCTATACAGGTTTGGAGGTGACATGCCTCCTCATAGAGAGGGAAAAGATCCTTTATGTCATCTAGTTCATCCCATGGCCTGGAGAGTGTTCATCTTCTGGGGTTCTCCCCGTCTAAATGCAAAATATTCCCAGTGAGGTGACTTGCCTCAGTTCTCCTAAGGATTATTGCATGGTCAGGAAGGTCCTGTTACTCTTATGGCTGTGATGTATAAGGGCATCAGATGACTCATATTGGATGTGTATAATGGAAGAATCAGATGGTTTCCTTGCTTGGCATGGCAAACAAAAAGCCATTTTCACTGATGCCAAAGAACAGCCAGTGTTGTGATGTGAGAACTGGAGACAGCGTGTCTGTATCAGTGGATGTGCTGAGGATGTAGCTACCCACATTCCATGCTGTCACCAAATCAGAGCTGTCCTGGCTCTGGGTCGCAGCCAGACTGCATTCAGCAGGCAGTGCCTGTCCCACTGTAATGTCACCATGCAATTTGTCAGACTGGTGAGAGTGTGAGAGCAGAGGTTGTGCTTGGAGAGGGGTCAGAAGCTCAAGGCTTGCAAACAGAAAGTGTTGAGAGTATGGCTGGAGGGCAGCAAGGTGCTGGCCTGGCACTGGCCAAGCTGCAGGCAGGCACCAGGGACCATCCATGATGGGAGGGCTCCCTGCTCTTTCTGGGGATACATCCAGGGCAGCCCCACTGGCCTCTGGCAGGGTGTGCAGGTGAGGGACTGACCTCTGGCAGGTGGGGAACAGGGCTGAAGGATTGTGTCCCCTCCTCAAGGAGAAAGGGTCACAGGTGCTTTCATCCTGGGCTGTGTGGGAGGGGGACGGCACCTGCTGTCCATCCTACAGCAGAGAGGGCTGAGAGCTGCCAGATGTCTTCACATTCTTCTCTTCCTCTTCCAACTTCCCTTTGTGCATACCATTATGATGATTTGTTTTGCTGATGCATTTCCAGGAACTAACACCCATTTTCAAAGACCTGCAGAGGCAGAAGGAGTTCCTTTCTGTGAAGGAGCAGATGGTTAATTTTATTTTTTTTATGGTTTCACTGTGGGCAGTGGCTCTCCTGCCACAGAAAAGACTTCTTCAACCCAGGGATCCTTCTTTTAGATTGTCTTTCCCCTAAATCCCAGTTTTTTGAGTAGAGTAGTTTTAAATGTGTTTTTGATGTTCGCATGCTCCAGTTTACTCCTGTCTTGAGGGCACAGAACTGCCTTTGCTTTAAAAGAGAATTGTGAAAATGAATGTCTTTACCCAGTGGCATCGCATGAATGTTAAAGGAGAAACATTTTCTTGTGAGTAGCACTGGAAATGTGTATGTTCTCAAACAGAAATGTGGGCTCCAGTCCTCCGGGAAACGGCCCAAAGGACTGAACCAGGGGTGGTACCGAGTGTTTTCTGAGTGAAGCTGCTGAGAGACCATGATAGTTTTACAGATTCCTGTCTGTTGGGTGGGACACATGCAGTGAGAATTTTCGTCTGCAGCCATAAAACTACAACCTTTACAATCAGCTCGGGTTTTTGGATGGCTTTCAGATTTCATAAAATTGATGTTTATGAATGATAAATAACAGTTAATGTACCTAAAGACTTGGGTGTCATAATGATTATTAGCTACTCTTAATGTATGTTGTAACAAAATGTAACTTTACTCCAGAATTGGTGGCAATCCTCAAAGCTTTGGGGGTGTCCATACTGCAGGATGGTTGTGGAGGTCTCTTAGATGGAAGGAAATTGATGCGATAAACATATCAGGAAACAAACAAAAAGTCTGTAGAAATTTCTGCTTCAGCAAAGGCCATACTTTTTAAGCATAGGACAAAGAGATAATAAATTATAAATTCAGCAGGGAACAAGGAAGTCATGTAGCAACTGCAAAAGATCCAAACATATGGAAAATTCAATTCTGTGGAGAATTAAGTCAGTATTATGTAATCAGGATCAATGGAAATGAGCTGATGTCAGTATTGGACTGGCTTAATGCATGGATGGAAAATTGTGTTGTCTCAGAGAGACCTGCTAATAGGAGTGGAAGCTCAATGTATGTTGCATGTCCATTAGCTGTTGGGTTTTTTTACCTAGGAGGGGTCTGATCCAACCCCAGCAGAAGTAAATAAGCTTTCCACTAACCTGAAACTCATTTGGGGTCTGAAGGTAGAAGATCTGTATGAGGTGGCAAACAGTAAGAGCCCGGGATGCACGTGTACCTCATACTGGTTGTTCAGGGTGAAACTTAGCTTTTTTTCCATCTGTCTGAACCTTTTGCACTACAGGTTACCTGTTTGTCCCTCCAGGCAGGGCCACAGTGGCCTTGGAAAGGCCCTGCCCAGGTAGGGGCCCAAACCCCCCAGCTGTGGACTGGAAGGGGCTGTACCTGGCACAAGGAGAGAAGGGTGTCGCCTGTGCCCAGGGCAGGGAACTCCAGCAGTGTTGTACACTGATAGCGTTGCAAAAGTGCCCAAAGACTTTCCTGGCCTTCCTATGGCATGACTGTGATCCCATGAGACACAGCATGTGGTGGGGAAGGGATGCAGAGCAGAAGAAAAGCTCCTGGAGAAGGGCAGGCAGCCGAAGCACCTGGCAGGGTCCTGTGTTTGGTGTTACGTTGTGACAGGGCTTGGCAGCAGCAGCAGTCTTGGAGTTTGTCCCTGAAAAAAAGCCATCGTTAGCCTGGCAGCTGTGCAGGGAACAGCAGAACCTGCTCCTTGGCATGAGCCTGCTCTAGTTGGTGTTCCTGTCCTTGGGAAGGAGGGGCAGTAGTGCATCGTCCTGGGTGTGCACATGTGTGCTCTGGCCAGTGTGAGGGAGTTGGCAGCACAGGAGTGCACTGTGCCAGAGCCTCCCTGCTGGAAAAGCTGCCTGGGTGCAGCAGCAGCAGTGCTTCTTTGGCCACTGGCTGTCAGGCACTTTGCTGGTCCTGAGAATCCAGCCAAGTTTCCTTGCTGCTGGTTTTAGAGCCAGGAGGAAGTTTTGGGGAGGTTCTAGAGCATGGAGGAAGTTTTGGGGAGGTTCTAGAGCATGGTGGTTTTGTGGGGATTTTTTTTATGGTTGGTTAGTTGGATTTTGATGGCTTTCTTTTCAGGCTTGTAAGTGAGGATAATGAGGAGAATACAGCATGTAAGGGCTCAGTGAGAAATGCGTGCTCTGGGTACCTTGGACACTGTGACAGTGATCAGGATGCTGCACTGGGACTTACTGAAGCTGTGTTCGCGTGATGAGCACCAGGCACATACTAACTAGAAGAGACCTTCTGGTGGGAAGCAAAGGGCTTAATGAGAGAATTTTCCCCACATGAAATAGGTCTGATGTTCTGGAGTGTTACTGTGCATCAAAACATGCCTCTGAATCAACAAATTAGGGGAAAATGTCAGCTGTTACATGTTAGTGGATGGAGCTGTCACATGAACTGAGCATGTGAGTGGTTTTGAATTAAGAGATACCAGAGGTAGGGAGAGTAATGAGATAAAAAGTGGTGGGAAAGTCTGACCTTGACAGTTTCCAGTCCAGTGAGACCCCAAAGGGCAGGTTGAAGTGAGTGAGGTTTCTAAGTGGGTCATCACAGTGGAGGACCTGAGTTGCTAAACACTTCTCAGGCACTGGAAAGGGGAGCTGCATACTTGCTCTTCCCTAGCCAGGCACTTCTGCTGGCTCTGACAGTCACACCACCCTCTGAACTGATTCATCTGACCAACCTAATGGGGACAAAACACCCACAAAACAAATACCAAATCCTTTTGTTGCTGCACGTGTCTTCCCCTGAATGAGAATTGATGCGGCTCATCACCAGCTCACGGTGGACACCATTGTAGGTGCAGGGAAGGGCTGAATCTGTGTAACCAAAGGCAGGGAAAAGGAAGAGGACAGAGGATCTCAGTAGCTCTGTGGGTTCCTTGTTTGAAAGGTTTGTGGATCTGTGAAAAAGCTTTGATGTTTCCCAAAGTGAATTTATTGAAAAGATACAGAGGGGACTGTACGACACGAAGAGATCAGACAGTTCCTTAGACATTTCTTTTACATTTTTAGAAAGCCTGTGTATCTTAACTCAGGAAATATTCTCTGTGAAATGGAATAATCCCTCTTAAAATTATGTTAGAGAGGTGAAGACACCCCTGGCTTTGTGAGCAATGTTAAAGTGATTGTGTCTCCTTCCTGCCCAGCAGCTTTGCAGATTCACTGAAAGCTGGCCAGTGTCTTTCCTGAGAAACAGCTGCTCAGAAATTTGGGAGGAAAAATATTTTATTCCTCACATTCTGGTGGATTTGAGGCTCACCAGCTGTTTGAGAAGCCTGCCAAAGCTCCACACTGTTGTGGAAATATACAGTAACTGGGCATAAGTAGCTCTAAGCCCTTTATGGACTTAGGGGTGAAAATATCTTAATGCTGGGAAGCTGTTGAATGTCTTTTTCAATGTAGAAATAAATCAGAAGGGAATTGTGCTGTCTTTGCCAACAAATAAACTAATTTTGGGGAGTTTATTGTCCTTGTTTCCACAGGACCTCTTATGCTCTGCCTGTTAGCTGGAGCTGCCCAAGCCCTCCAAGGCCCTCATGATGTTAATGTCTGTATTTGAAATACAATTTTCAATGTTATTTTTCCTGAAAAACTGCTTCTTAAATTACAGTTTTTACTGATTGTATACATAATCTGTGTTATTTCCATCTGAGAACCAAATTCTCACTATATTGGTGAAAGTATCCGACTGACTTCAAGGAAACTAGGCCCTAGATCTGGCAGGCTGGGTTAAACCAGGAAAGACAAACAGAAGATCTCTGTCAAAATGACTTTGTGCTAGCAAATGCAATTTCTGTGTTTCCCTGAGTAAACTATTCTGATTTGCTTTTTTCCAGCTCTCTTCCCATCCACAACATGGAGAAAAGTTTACATGAAGTATTTTGACTGCTGTAAAGCAAGGATTTTGTTAGCTCTAAATTGAAAAGAAATATGTTTGCCCCGTTCTTAAAGCCTGTCTCTGGATGAGAAACTGGATATTTCCCAGCTTAGGATGCAGTGGGGGTACTTGGCCATGGGGATAGTCTTGTCCAGCTCAAATGTGTGCCCAGGTTGGGATGTTAGGGTCCAAGGGGGTGGGCTGTGGATGGGTGAGCTAGCAGATAGGTAAAGAACTGGCTAAATTTTGGGGCTGAAGAAGAAAAATATTGTGGTTTGTGCTCTACCTGAACTCCTGCCTTTGGGGTGTGCAGAGAGGGCCCTTGCCCAGGGGGAATGGTTGAAGGCCATGTGAGCTGTTTTGTGAGTCCTGCATGCGTGTCAGGATAGAAAGTCCAAGACTGCTCTAATTTGTCGCCAGGAGCTGCTTGTGTGTGGCTTTTACAGTGGGATAAAGACTGTGGGAGCTGTCAGTATAGCAAGGGTTCTCCAAGCTGGCTTCCTTCCTCTGGCTGGAATAGGTCGGTCTGCTTGTAGCAACCCTGTCCATCGGTGAAACTCAGATCAAGGCTTCTTTAATGTGGAGTGAATTGTTCTCTTGGGATGAAGCTCAGGCAAGAGGCCAAGAGCCCAAGATTTTAACAAAGAAGCATCAACCTGTTTGTATGATTTTTGTATACACTATACAAATCTCCTGAACAAGATGTTCTTCTAACCCCATGGAAAGGAAGGCCAAGAGAGAAAGTCTGATGCATTAGTGGGAGGCATTCAGATGCTGCCAAAATGATGTGATGTAACTTGACACAGTGCCAGCATTTCTGCTGTAAACTGAATGCAGGTGAATGCTGATTAAAATGAGCCTGCACAGTATCTATCTACTGCATCTGTTGTTTGGTTTGAGGCAGCATCTAGAAATACAGGTGAGGGAACCAGATTCTGTCTGGCTGATGATATATGGGTATTCTAATCTCTGTATTTTCATCCAGAAACAGAAATACAAACAACCCATAGATACACAGTGTTGCTCGCTCTAAATAGCCCCAAACACACCTTACTACTTACGTTTGGGTTTTGATGATCAGACAGCTTGGGAAAATATTGGCTTTGTTTGTTACACCCTATCCTGTCAGTCTTGGTGTGTGTAAAACTCCAACAACAAGCTTGGCAAATGGAGAGAGAGCAGTGGGTGTTTACTGACTTTCTTTCAACACTCTCCTGTAACATCCTCCTAGGCAAACTGCTGAAGTACAAGCCCAAGAAGTGGATGGTGAAGTAAGGCAAAAACTGGTTGAACTGCCATGCTCAATAGATTGTCACTAGAGACACAAAATCCAGCTGGAGGCCAGTCACTTCTCCATCTGCATTAGTGACCTGGTTGAAGGGACAGTTTTGTAGATAACACCAAAGCAGGAGGAGTGGCTGATGCAGCAGATGGCTGTGCTGCTGTTAGGAAAGGCCTCTCTAGGCTGAAGGAATGAGCCAGCAGGGATCTCCTGAAGTTCAAGAAAGAAGGGCAAAGTCCTGCCCTTGGGGAGGGATAACCCCAGGGAGGGATAAACACGCTGGGCCAACCAGCTGGAATGCACCTGTGCAAAAAGCCTCACGGTGGACACTGAGTTGAGCATGAGCCAGCAGCGTGCCCTCGTGGCAGCAGGCCAGCAGCCTCGGGGGAGCATGCATTAGTGTGGGAGCACACATTAGTCCAGTCCTAACACATGCTGGTGTTGGATACACCCTGGGTAACAGAGGAGGAATTTTTAAACAAAAGAGCACACAAACCATCCTGTGATGCTTCTCCATGGTGGCACAATCTGTGTCAGTCAGGGGAGTTTTATCTTCTTGGAGCAAGGCCTGTGTTCCCGTAACACGTGGCACACCCGTCCCGTTCCGCTGGATCTGCTTTTGAAACGCTCCAGGTATCTGTGAATTTTTGGCTCTAAAGCTATTCTACAGATGAAAATCTTGAGTGTTGACAGTGTGCTGTCAGGGCTGGAAGATGAGGCTTTTCTGTGCTAATGGGTTTAATGCCTCCCTGATTTCCTCGAAGTACTGCTAAATGTGTCATGCAGAAAGATGGTTTCATTAGCAGTTCTGCTTGACTGGGGGAAAAACACTCTCATTATTTATTTGATTGGTTCAGCATGAAGTCTCTCTTGGCAGGTCAGTCACTTCGCAGGCCCTCCCAAGCTGCTCTTTGCCAGTCCTGTGCTGTGAAGGAAAGGTGAGCTCCCAACCCTGGCCAGCTGTGGTTGATGTGGGTAGAGCTGCTGGCCAGGTCACCCTCCAGTCTAGCCAAGCACAGTGTTTGCCGTGTTGATCCTCCTTGGCTGCCCTCTACTTTTGTAGGTCTGGAAGTATCCCTGGGATGCTCCTTACCAGAGGATCTGGCACATTAGGTCTCCTACACGCTCTGGAGTTCAGCTGGGCAGGAAGGACTTCTAGGGGAAAGGAACATCTGTTACTCCTTAAGTGTGACCACTGTCAAGGTTTCCATCCCTTCAGCAAACCAGTTCTTAGCCAAAGGCCTGGTAACCTCTGATTTTTTTCAGGAGGAGAGGGAAAGGGAGTAAATCTTCAGGATGATTCTTTTTTTTAACTGAAGAGATTAGTTTTGTTTTAAATTACAGTCTATTGAGTCAGTGTCTTTGACACCCACAGCTGTGTTGGTGGAAAGCTGCTGAAGGGCCTGGCCAGGCAGGATCCCACGTGTCTGCTGTAGCTCTGTGCAGGTTGCACCTTGCAAGGGGCCTTGCCCAGCCTCTCTTGGAGGATGGTCCGGGCTCAGCTTCGCTTCTCTTTTTTTTGGAGTGTGTGACTGTGCCCAGCAAAACAAATGACATTGTTTTCACATGGTGTAAAACCACTCCCTGCACCTTCCCCTGCACCACTGCCTGTGTCCTGGCCGTAAATCCTGAGGGGAAGCAGGGCTGAGTAATCTGGCTGAGTGTGTATTTATAAAACAGAAAGGCTGGAGCGCTTCGGAGGCCGGGAGGAGAGGCCGGCACTTGGAAGATCTTGGCCAGCGATGGTGGGTTCCCCCACGCCCGGTTCCTATCCGCGGGCTTGGTTATTGACCCAGATCACCAGGTGTTGGCTGTGAGGTGATCAGTAGGAGCTGATTCAAGGAAACCATCGATGAGGCATCAGACTGCTGGGCTAATTTGCTTTATTTTTCCTTACAAAACCTCACATGTGAGCTCAAGGCAGAAACATAAGCATGGAAAAAGGCTTGCAGTGGGGAAGAGCTTTGAAGCTTTGTGATGCTCACAGCTAAGTTGAGCTGGCTGGTTGCACTCACCCCACAGCACCCAAGGGGCTGGTGGGGGATGCCTGTGCAGTTCTGGCCGTTTTGGCTGCTTCTTGCCTTGGCTACAGCCTGCAGCAAGGTAACTTTGATCTCACTTGCATAAGGGTAAGCAAGAGGGAGCACCAGGGCTGCTCCTGGGAGCACTTTGGAGTGGAGTAGCCTGTTCTGTGGCACAGAGGAGCTCAGCCTAGCCTGGTTCTGTGCTCAGGGTTATGTGGTTGTTTTGCAGCCTCCTCACTTTCCCTTCCGTCTCCTTTCCTCCCAGAATAACAAAATCAGAGCAAGGAGGTTTGGTTTATTGTGCTGAGTCTCTCCTTCCTCCACCTGCTCTGGCGGCTGATCTCTTAATGAGCAAAGTTGCCTGGGGATGCTATTTACCCAGGGGGAGTAGTTCCCCCTGCACTGTTGGATTGATTTTTTTTTTTTTTTTTTTGTTGAAAAATGCTTGTCCACCTACTATAAGCCCTTTGGGCAAGATTTCTAGGAGTACTCTGGTTGTCAGCAGGACTGTGTTTGCAAATCTTCCTCCTTCCTGGAAGGAGCAGGGTGAAACAGTTGATGATCCTGATACTGTGTGATGGAGAAGTAGAGACAGTGGAGGGGAGAAGTACAGGGTCTTGGTTGGGGATTTGAGGCCAGGGGATTTCTGTTTGTTTGTTTAAGAATGTTTTATTCATTTATTCCTAATTGCATACAGTTCTCATAATTGCTTAGGCCGTGGCTTTCAGCTATCTTGAAATGAAAAGAAAATACATGTTTGTCTTCCAGCACCTTGGGAGCCAAGGGAAGCCTTAACCAGAGCCAAGATGTAACGTGGCAGTACAAACACTAATATCCGATGCTCCCCCAGATTTGTAATTAAAAGCTGATGATTTTCCCAAGGTTACCAGAAGGACACCAGCCTCCAGGACCCAGTTGTCTGTCTGCTATAACACTAAACCTATTCCTGTGGCAATGAGCTGATTGCTGTTGGGCTTTGTGCTGATTTTAGGCCTTTTTTTCAGAGTTGATCTCACTTTTTGGTTTGGTTTTTTTGTTTGGTTTTTTTTTTGTTTTTTTTTTTTAATGAGTGCTGCTGCACATCTCCCTTCTTCCTGATGCAACCAGGATCTCAGCACAATTTCTTGGCACTGCAGCATCCTGTAAGGGCTGTGGGCAGTGCCAGGCACTCTGCAGGGATGTCGTGAGAAGCAGCCCTGTTGCCAGGGATCCCTGAGTCCCGATACCATCCCGGAGATGAACAGGGCCAGTGCAGCTCCAGTGGCTTCTGCAGGGGGGTGGTGCTGCCTCTAGGTCGTTTTTTCTCATAGTATTTTTGTCGGAGGAATGCACCTCCTGACCCACTGCTTGCAGCACTGCCTGGGAGAGCAGAGTGCCGGGAGGGGGGGGCCGGCCTTGCTCCAGCTGTGAGTCGCCAAGCTGCTCCTATTTTGGGAATGACTGGGTGTTTCCAGGTCCCCTGGGTACGTGCTGAGTTTGCCTTCTTGCCTTTGTTAGTGCTGCTTGGACAATAACGAGGACCTGGAAACCAGCTGTGATTTATGATCTTTTTATTAGGTAAGCGAGAGACAAAATACAAGCATGAGACCCAGCTCTCCCCTTTTTGCAGACAGGATGCCTGTTTGAATAGGAAGTGTGCAGGGTGGGCTGTGTTGGTGCAAGTACCAGCCATTTTTTTCATCTGGTTGGTGCTCCTAAGCCACACTTTGTGTAACAAGGGAAAGAAAAGATATTCTTGCCCCATTGAAAATTTGGGTCCTACTTCCTGCTTGTACTGGAAGGTGAAATATCTTAGGAGTGAGCACTGTGTACATCTCAGGAGCTCCTCTCCTCTCTGTAGCTGGGTTGGATGCTTTGGGAGGTTTTAAACTGGCTAAGCACAGGCATGCTCCTGCCTGCTCTGCTGTGGAGACATCCTTCCCCCAGCCCGAGCATGGACTCAGAACCCTCAACAGACTTGCTTCAGAGTGAGCTGTGACTGCAAGGATGTGCTGTGAGGGGATGGAGGTGACCATGTGCTTGACATCTTTAGTTGGACCAGGGCCATCAATAAGTCACACCAGTGCTGTGTATAGGTCTACCCTTCCAGGTTGCCAAAAGATGGGCTTGTGCTTGATGGATTAGGGGAAATAGATTAATTGAACACAGCCTTCACGTCACCCACCCACTGTACTTGGTACATGCAGGGACTAGAGGACTTTGCTTCAAGTTATGTCCAAGTCCCCGCTGAGCAGGCATAGCCATGGGAATTGTCCCCTTGGGGCTCTTTAACTCCAAGTCCTCCTCTTGCTGAATGACTGTCCCATGCTCCTCGTTTCCCACTTCTCATGGCATGCTGAAAAGTTTTAGTCTGGCACAGCTCCCAGCTGAAGTCCTTCTGGAAACCAGATGTGTCAGCTCAGCAAGACATCCTGCCTAAATATTTCCAAACAGAAGTTCAAGGTTGCCTTGTGATTCTTGGTCTGGGTGTTTTTTGTTTTTCAACATTGGTTTTCAGTCTTGTGGCTACTCCTGGTAATTCCCAGCTGCTTTGGGTTTTTTGGGCTAATGCAAAAGGGCCATAAACTCAGTCTGCGAGTGCAGTTCACAGGAGCTGTAAGGGCTTTGTAGCACCCCTCTGGGATGGAGTCACTGGAGGTGCCCTGATGAGTCTGGCCCAGGGGAACTCTACTGGCATGAAGAAGTCTGATCCTGGTATTCTCTTAAATGACAAGTAGAAGGTTTTTGTGCATCCTGACCCATCAGGACAGCGATGGGTTTTTTTTTTATTTTTTCATTGTGAAGCTGCACAGAAGTATCTTTCATGAAAGTTCCTTGGGTCTTGGCTGGTATTTCTGATCGAAACCAGCCTTTGTTGTGATGGTAGTGCACAGGAATCCCAGGTCCCCAGGCCTGAGCCTCACAGGTCGCTGCCTGTGTTTTGCAGGGGCTCCTACCCCAAGGAATAGTAGCAGCATGTATACATGTGTAGGGGAATGACTTCAGTGGGAGAGAGCAGCTCCAGAGGAACTGGTGTTAAGTGTGCAGAGGAGTTGTCTGTGGTGCTGCACAATGTGAGCTTGATTTTGGTCCCTCAGTCCCTCCCACCCTTGAGGAGGGCTCCCCTAACCTGGTGGGGTTTATTGTTCAAAACAAACAGAATCCCAAAGTTTGGGCTTCCCACTGAACATGGAGTGGTTTGTGGTTTCCTGTTTCAATAAAGTGCAGCTTGCATTTGTTTCACTTTCATCTTGGTTTTTCTCTGGTGTTTTGGAATCCCCAGAGCTGGACATCTGCATCTAATGTGAACTGGGAAATTTCTGCACTGTCCATTTGTGCCTGCATAAACCTGGAGTTTCCTGATAAAAAGAGTATCCTTCTCTGGGCATAAATTCAAATTTGGTAGGCCTCAGTGGGGGTGCATAGATCTGTATTGAGATGAAGGTACAGCTCCAGTTGACATCTGTGGTGATTGCACAGCAGTGCAGTGATACTTGTGTGCCCTCCAAGCATTTCTGTGCTCTCAGATGAGTGTCCTTTCATATAGGCTTTCCTGTTTCATCTTCCCCAACAGTGCAGTGATACTTGTGTGCCCTCCAAGCATTTCTGTGCTCTCAGATGAGTGTTCCTTTCATATGTAAACGATTCTAAACACAACCTTCGAGCTTCTAGTGCAAGTCCAAGAGTCCAGGCAGACCAGCTCAGCCCATTGAGCTGACACCCAAATCCTGGCACTGACTACAGAGGTGAGCAGGGGGAGCTGCGTGTCCAATTGCCTTTGATTAATGGCTCAAACACCCACGGGGCTACCTCTGTAAGGGTCAGTGTTTATGGTGACTTATGGTATACCATTGATACCTCCTGGAGCAAATTTTGAAGTCTTCACTTCCATAGCAAGATGCTTTGCCAGTCTGCCACTGTGTCCCCAAAATGTGGCAGCCTGTGTAGACCTTCTTGTGAGGAGTAGCTGCATTTGTACAAAGATTGTTCTTTTTCCCTCAAAATTGAGTCAGAAGCTTGGGAAGGAAAGTCCCCATGAGACTTGTGGGCATAAGTGACATCATAGGGTGAAAACTTTTATTCCTTTGAGATTATGGTTGCACCCACAAGCCTGAGGCAGATGGAATCCAACACAGCTTGAACTAAATACATAAAGAACATTTGAATGCCAAGACAATTTTCAGTAAATACTTTGTGTTATGACATCCTGTGAGCTTCCTTGGAGTATTACTGGAAGCTTGTTTAAGCTTGCCAAACTCCCAGCAATCTTTTTTTCTTGCCCACTTGACAGATGAGCAATTTGAGAGCCTTAACTGCAGTGACCCACTGAGCTGGGAGCAGGGTGGTCGGGAGGGACCAGCTGTGCCAGGTGCTGCTCCTGGAGCTCATTCCTCCAACCTGACTCACCCTATCTCACCTGTACCTGGTGAGACAACAGAGCCCTGTTTGGCTTTGGAGAGCTGTTGACTCATTTTAGTTGCCTCTGTCACTGTCTGAATATGAACTGTGGAGTCTCTACTGTAGGGAAGAAAGAAAATGGGCGTTAATGTCTTCAGGTAGAGGACAGATGTTGGGAACAAATGGCCCTGGTGGAACACCAACTTTGGCTTCACTCCAGAGCTGTACTTCTTCTGCCCTTGGATTTTATTGCAGACCTCTAGCTTTGGCCTTTGCTTTCCCAGAAGTGTTGAGACCTCTTGGTGGAAGGGGCTAAGTGCTGGGTTTGTTGTGAGCTGCTTCAGCTTGCTGGGGAAAACCAGAGCAGACATTTCTGCTGTGGTTTTGCTGTTGCAGCCTCACATTTGTTTGAATTACCAGTTTAAAGCCTCCATAGCAGAGATCTCAAAGCAGCAGAAATTTAGCAATGATCCTTGGTGACTGGAAACCCCTGAGTTTTGCGTGCAGTTTGATCTCCTGACTAACATCACACCTCTCGAATTGGAGTAGTGCTCTTGACCTGGCAGGTCACTCACTGGCAGAGCAAACATCAGTGCTCACCGACCCTGCAAGCCTTTGAAGGCTTTGCTTCCAAAAAAAACCCCAACCCTGCTCTGAAGGAAGATAAACTGTGGTGTATACAAAACCCCTTGTCTAAGAAATGTCTTATCTCTGAGGGGTTTGCAGAAACCCTCTCCTCTTTGGGAATGATGAAGGCAAGACAGCTATTAATAAGCTGAAAAGAGAAATGGGAGCAGGAGGCATCTAGCTTTTGATGGTGGCATCTTTCTCATGTTTTCAACAGCTGCAAGCGTTTTCTGTAAAAATGTTCTGAGACAGAGATATTCATGAAACTGCATTTCTAACGTGGGCTAGAGAGAGCTGGGAAAGCTAAAGAAACTTTTTTGGCAGCAGTTCATCTTTCTTAGCCTAATGTACTTGTCCAATCTGTGTCCCTTTTAAATGCTAATTACTTCCTCAGGCACCGCAAACACTCTCTCCTTGTCACTTCTCCTTTTGAAGTTTGCTTCTCATAATGCAGCCTCTTCTGAAGCGCTCATGCTGTCGGTCAGCTAACTAGTCCAAAACATTCCCCTGCTTCAAAATCACTTAATTCTTTTTCAAGTACAAAGAACGGCTTTCCTGTTGCTGCCTGCTGACTCATGCGAGAAAGGTACTGTGCCTTGTATCAGCCAGGAGAGCAAGTTCCTGCAGGCACCTCAAATAGGGCGGAAAATCTGAAAAGGGTGATGGCTGAGGTGGGAAGCAGAGGTCTGGATACAGTGAGGTTTGTTAAGGTGAAACCAGAGTCTGAGCAGCAGTGAGTGCTGGGTGTGTATCTTTGCCAAGGTTATGTTATCAGCCCCATCGCTGGAATCATGTGCTTTGACCTGAAACGCTGCCTGTGATGAAGGACCAATGAAGAAAGTGGACTTTTGCAAAATCCTTCAAATATTTAACTGCACAGTAGCCTTTTTCAGGTCTGCAGGACAAACTTATCAAGCATTCACAAAGCTGTCTGTGCAGTTTGGTGGAGATGCTTACAGTAGCAGAGAGGCAGAGCTCGTGAGCCCTGTGCTGTCCTGAGATGCTGTTTCCAGCACCGGAGCGTGGTCTCTGCGTGCTGCTGCATTGTGTGAGCACACCAGCCAGCCCAGGGCAAGGTGGAGATGATGTGGCATTGAGGGATATGCCTGTCACAGGTGTTTTTCTTGCCTGACTTTCCTTCCACTCCCTTTATCCCCCACTACATCTGCCTGCACCTAGCTAGGAATGGGCTCCCTGCTCCTCACTGAAGGCTCTTTGCCTGCACCAGGGATTTAACTTTTGCTGCTTTACACCAACACTCAACACTGAGCCTCAAATGCCCCTTTGATGTGCTACTCTGAGACAGGCACAGAGAGGATGTGGGTGAAATGTGCTGGAGCACTGCCTCCAAACAACTCTGGATAAGGATGGATAACCATGGGGAGGGGAAGTGAAATGTATTATTTTGTTGCTGAGAGGTTCCTATAGGTTCAGTTTCTCTTCTACATCTCTGAAACAGTTTCCTGCACTTTCCGTGCCCCACAGGAGGGGGAATTTGTAGAAGCCTAAGTTGGCATCTCCCACATGGGAATTTCAGACAGGAGTTACTCAAAATTGAGAGGAAATTTGGAGTGTACATTTCTTGAATGCCATGACAAAGGAATCTGATGGCCTGAACAGCCCTTGAGAGCTTGGCAGCTCTTTGTGTCTGTGGTTTTGGTCTGCAATTTGTACAGTGTGACCTGCTTAGCAGTTTACCCAGGTGGCTGTGACAGATGTCCCTGCTGAAGGCTGGGATGGAGCTAATCGCTGCTCCCTGCCCTTTCCACCTGGCTGCCAGGCCAAGCACTTCTCCCCTTTGGGTAGTTACGCACACAGGTAACTGTAGGGAGGCAGCAAACTCCTCCTGGTGTCAGTGTGAGAGAAATCACTGTCCTGGGATGACTGCCTGAAAGAAACGTTTTTTGGGGACAAACAAAAGATTGTCTGTTTTCCTTTGTAACCAAAGGTAAGTGTTGAAGGACTAGGCCCCACAACATGTAGAAGCTTTTCAGTGGAACCGAAGGAGACACGTGGTAGTTACATCCCCGTTGCTATTTGAGGTGGGACTCTGGGTGGGAGAGCTGGTGCTTCTCACCCTCTGTAGCAGCACAGTAGATGAAGCAGCCTCCAGAGAAGGTGAATTCAAATCCCTTCAGTTATGGGAGGGATCTGAATCCACCTCACCACTTTGGAAGTAAGGATGAGAGGACAACTGCACCAGGGATTTAGCCTCCTCCTGCCCACTCTATTTTTTGTCTCTTTTTCCTGAAACAAATGAGTAAAATCATAGTTATTGTTACTTTATCTTATAAATGCCCGCACTTTTTATTGTTTTCAATGTCTTCTGCAACAAAATATGCCTAGTCCTAGAAATGGGGAGTGTTTTCCCAGTCATTTGTCTTGCCTTTCCTTCACCTGCCCGTTTCTTTCTTAGAAAGGCTGGGCAAACAGATAGCAATAAAGCAAAGAAATTGCAACAAACCACAACAGAAGCAATCCTTGTGTTTTCTTAACCTGAGAAGATTGAAAGGCTCCGTGGCTTTGCCTTGGGGCTGGGGCTTAAGCTCAGAATTGGTGTAAGGAAAGACGAAAGGTTGAGGAGAGGTTGGCAGTGGCAGCCTGTGATCGCTCTTAAGCCATGTCCAAGATGTGCTGCTCCCTAAACAGGTAGGCAAAGCAACATCTCTGCCTCCTCTTTTGCTCTGGGCCCTCAAGTTGAATGGCCAGCAGTTTTCTCTGCAAAGCAGGAAGGCTGCTGGGCTGGCTGTGGCTTACCAGCTGGCGCTGGTGAGGATATGCATCTCTTTATGCCTGTGAGTACTAGAAAACTGTCTCGAGGGCAGTTCCTGCATGCAGGATGCTCCTCGTGTCCTGACTGAATTGCTTCCAGCACTGCAGGCGGAGTGGTAGCCTAGCCAGGCTGCACTTAGCACTGAGTAAACAGAGAGTTCCTTCAAGTTATTACTTTCATTAAAGGTTATTAATTCACTAGCTCCAACGCTGAACTGTATTGCATTCATCTTCTGGATGAGGAAAGCACAGCAGTGTGGTTTGGAGTGAGGGTGGTGTGGCCTGCCCCAACCGCAGGGAGCCAGGCATGAGCTGCTGATCCCAAACCACTGCTCCACAAATGATCCTCGGGTACCAAGGATGACATAAGTGTTTATTAGCATGTAATGCTGAGAAAAGAGAAATTCCAGGCTGGATAGGTTATAGCCAAGCTACAGGGATGCCTCCAAAGTATGTTAAGAGGGAGATGAAAGAGTCAAAAGTGCATTTAGAAAAGCTCCACGGGAGCTGAATTTGCTGGAAAGGCTTGAACTCATTCATCAGCAGTTCCTTGTCACAAATTTTCTGCTGAAATGGTAAATGAAAATAACGATCTAACTTTTAATCTGTGATAGGATTAGTGATACCTTTGGCATATTTATGTAATGGGTTTCAGAGGTTTAATTCAGAGTATTGTTCCCAGTCTGGATAACTGGCTCTTATTCATGAAAACAAAGTGCAAGACAGACAAAGTAAGATAATCTTTTTTATCCGGTAAATGGTTGTTTTTCTGGTTTAAGAGCTGTCTTTCATTTCCCATGCCTCACAGTCAGGATAGAAAGGGAGAAGTTTTCCAATTCACGTGGAAAAAAAAGAAATACCGGTCTTTGTCCTGGTTTTCCACTGCATCAGCCCCCCCTGGGCTACTGCCAGGCCCTGCTGGGGAGGGTGGCAGAGGTGCCATGGGATTGTCTTGTCCTGAGCCTCCTGTTCCCCCAGGGCATCTCTGTGAGCCTGACTTTGCTGCTGCTCAGAGATGAGCTCAAGCTCAGGGTGCAAGTGATAAATCAAGGTTTATTTCTTGGTCTTTGCAGAATTTTGGGTGCTTTACCTTATGCAGTAAAGCATCCATGGGCAGTGGGGCAGGGCTGTCACTGAGTCAAGCCAGGAGCCGTCCATTCAGTCGCTGCAGACGTTGTTTATCTCAGTAGGTTCATGTCCGCCGTGGCTTCTCTGATCCTTGCTCCATGAGTCAGATCATGCCGTGTGGGGCCTGGATCTGTAGGGAGACAAACGGGAGCTCGTGTGTCTCCTCCTGCCACTTGTGGTGTGCAGCTCCAGCAATGCCACCTGTGTTTTAGCAGGACACGTTTCTGTCACGTGGATGGACCTGTGCTGGAAGATTAATGTGTGTGCAGCCATGGCATAAATTGGGTGGCCTGGGAGAGGTTCTCTTCTGAGCATCTTCCCCATGAGGGACACTTGTTTTTCCCAAGGCCACCAATACTTGTTTTTATGAGTATTGGACAAAGAAGCTCCACTAAGAAAATACATTTGGGAGTTTCTTGACAACATGAATTAGTAACAGAGATGACAAATGGCACCAAAGACTTGAATCCCATTTGAAACCTGTTGAGTGATGAAAGCCATGTTTGGGGTGTGAAGCAGGGCAGAGCCTCTCTTTCTCTGGGCATCACTGCAGCATTAGGACAAGACTGGTGTTTCCTCACAGGGCACATGTGTCTTGAAGCAGCTCATGTGGTGCCCAGCTGCCTTGGTAATCCATAGCAAACAGGGGAGCTGCCTGCTCCTGGGAGGCTGCTCTGCCCCCCTGACTTCAGGGAAATGTCATTTTGGAGGCGTGGGAGAGGAATAAAGGTGGCATTGCTTGAATAGGAGAGTGAGGAATGTCCTCAGGTCACCTGGCAGCAGTGCCTTCCCCTCACATGTGGGAGAGTGGTGGGTTGGTGGTGGCCTCCTTTGGTGGCAGATGTTGGATGGCTGTTGGGAGGTACTCAGTGAGCAGTGGTGACTCATGGCAGGAGAGGGTTTGTAATTTGACCTTTTTGTAATATTCTTAAAGTTTCTATGCTTCTTAACCCTAAACTGAAGTGTAGTGAATGCTGGTTTGCTTTGAATCTTGTTAGTAAGCAGTGTGAACTTTGGTCCTTAGTGATGTCTATAGATGGAGGAATTTTGGGATGAAATTCTTTTGGGAGGGGTGGGAGGAGGATGTATATTGGGGTTGGGGTTTTTAGCACATTTCTCTGCTGATGATTAGACACTGGGTTTCCAGAGGGAAAAAATCTCTGGTTTGCACATTGCTGCATCAACACTGCTCAGTGCCTCAGCTGCATGATCCTCCCTCCTGGTGTTCAGGCTTCCAAATTACCTTGAGGAGGGTGGATAAGGACTGCATGCAGTGTCTGGACAAGGGATTGAGCAAGATTATTAAGAAAGAAATCTAGCAATCAATAATGATGTTGCTGCAGGCTCTGCCAGCCTACCCTGATACACTCAGGACACTTTAAAAACCTGATCTCTCCCTGCATTAGTGCAATAGCCTGGTGTGGTCATTTCTGCTTTTCAGCTGTGGGCACAGAGGCGCAGCCCTGGCTCTTGTGGGCGGCGTGGCTCGAAAAGCCCTTTCTGCGGAGGAAACAGCAAGGAAGTCTGGGGACTCCAGGGCTGTGTGTCTGTCTTTCTCTCTGACCCCAGAGCTCTTGCTTTTGCTTTCTCAAACATAATTGCTTTCCCCTTCTGCTATGTTCCTATTGTTCATTGGAGAAATGATGCCATTAAATCAACAGAGAATGATGGGAAAACGCTTTGATATGGGGCCTTAGGAGGGCGTGTGCATGTGTATGTGTGTGCTCATCCTCTCTCAAAAAAATAACACAACCCTATGTGTATCTGGCAGCTTCCTTTAATTTGTGTCTTGCCTGCGAGAGAAAAATCCATCTCGAAATATATTTGGCAGTTAACCTCCTTTATTTGTATTGAAGTGGCACAAACTGCAGATGTTGTTCCAGGGCTGTCGTTCACCATCACTGTGATAGTTAATCTCTCCAGGACCTTGCATTTTCTCACTCACTGTTTTGGGAACGAGGTATCCCAGGCTTCCTTTTTCCATGGGAAAGAGAGCGTCCCGTGGCTGTGGGCTCAGCAGGCATTAGGGACTGTTGTGTGCCTCTGTTGTGCTGCTGCTCTGTAATGTGGACAGGGGTGGAAACGTGACGTGCTTTCCTCTGGATGCAGCCATGCAGAGTGATGAGCAGGGATGATGCAAAGTCTGCCGCTGCATTTTGACTACAACCATGCTCCAGGAGCCTTAGCAAAGACTTTAGCTGAGGTCCAGGGAGCGTGTTGCCCCATTCATGGAGCAAAGACTGCCTTAAGGCAGAGGAGAGCAAGGCTGTGCTGAGCAGGCAGCTGTGGGATGCCTTCTTGCATAGGTGCCAGCAGTAGAGCCCTGTGTGTTTGTGGCATTTGGTTGAGGGTTTTTGCGTGTTTCTTTTCCTTGAAGGCAGCTGTTCTATTTGATCAGCCACCTCTTAGTAGCCCCTTCCTGGGTACAGCTGTGCATTGCATTAGACAGCAAACAGCAGGTGTGCTTCAAGTTGCAGGTCAGATGGCCACCAACCCCCCCAGTGAAGTCAGCCTCATAGAGTGATGGAGAGGAAAGCAACACTTCACAAGGCAAAAAAACCGCAAACCAACCAACCACCAATCTTAGCTGGAAACTGAAGGAGTAAGGGGGAAAAGCAGCAGGACAGACTATGGGGACAGAAGGGAATCAGTGGTGGCAGCTTCAGAGGAAATGATGTCTCTGTCACGCCACTGTGGGATTCAATCTTGGGCTTGGCAACAGATGTGATTTCTGCTTTGTACAAATTGTTGGGATTGTTTTCCTCCCCATGGGGAAAGGAGCCCACCAGGCCCTGCTCTTGGAGGCATTTACCTTAAAAACAGTGTCATCTTTAATGTCCTGCCCTGCCTGACTTGGTCCAACTTCTTTAGCTGACAGGTATGTTGATTTGTACTGACATTACTTACCCTCTTGACTACTGCACTGATGTTTCTTTCATTGCTTCCCTGCTGTTTTCCTAGCTGGGATCTGCCCCAGGAGGAGTTGCTGTGTTACACAACTTGTCTGTGACCTGGTTCCCTGCCCAGTGAGGATGTGGCACTTCTCAGGGGGACAGTCTGATCCACCCCAGGTCCCAGCATGGTTTTCCATGGCCCTTTGTGATATGTTCCCACCTGCTGAGGTTAGGAGCATCACTAAGCACCTGAGCACAGACCTGCAGTTTGTAGCCTAGTACAGCTTTGGGGATCTTGTGACTTTGATGGGCAGTCTGCTAATGGGGCATGCTCCAAAGGGAAGAGGTGCCAGCATCTCTCGGTTGTCATCCAGCAAATTTGTTTGGCAGTGGGGGACCTCCAGTGACTCACCAGTTGCTCTGTCATGGAAAGGCTGAGACCCTTTGCAAAGAAAGACATCACTATGTTGCCCATGAAATGTCATACACACACCCTCCTTGCATACCAGATGATCGTTAAGGTCCCTTCTTCCAACCCGAACCTTTCTCTGTGTGATACAGTGAAGCAATATGGCACTAAAATGCAAGAGTGCTCAGTAAAATCTCCTTGTGACACGGTAAGTTTCATGTTTTGCTTCTCTTCTCTCTTCCTTTTTTTTTTTTTTTCTTAATTTTTCTTGGATGCTGTTTCCCACCTTCCAGTGGAGGGAAGAGGAGTCTGTTGTTTGCTCAGCTAACTGAAAAAAGCTTTGTGTGCATTTTCTGCTGCCGTTTTGTTAAAGTTCAGAGTTCCTGGGTTGGAGCTGCCACTTCTCAATACAAGTCTTGTTCAAACTTCCAGAGCAGCCCACGCAGAGCTGCTTGGGTTCATCTGTGCAGTTCACAGCCCACAGCCAGCCAAACACATTGTTTGCCTCTGTCCTTCCATGAATCATACTTTGCAACAAAGACCAGCCTAGTGCTCCCAACGAGAGTGTGAATCCAGGCAGTGCTGGATTTTAGGTACATCAATAGAACAGTCTGGGTGGGTTTTTTTTTCTTTCTTTCTTCCCTGTGAGCACTCATTGTGTCTAAAAATCAGACTGCTTTGTGACAGTGGTCATAACTGTCTGACACTTGTCTGGCTTATTAGGAAAACTCTGATAGGAGTTCTCCAGCTTTACAGTTTTCTTGTTTTGCGGGATTTTAGCTTGTCTCAGGATTATGAATTTCGCCTTTTGTTTTGCTTAATCTAGCAGTGATTCTCCAATGAGAAAGTTCATTGTTTACCAGAAGCTTAGAGGGTTTTTGTGGGTTTTCCTTCAATAAACACAGCACTTCTCATTTTTCTGTGGGGAGATTTCTTTTTTCTACAAATATTTATATATTCATAATTATTTTTCTGTGGGTAAAAAAAATCCTTTCAACTGGACAACAGTGGGATGGGCTTTTTATTCACTTCCCATGAAAAGCAAGACGATGGAAGGCTGCCCAGTCATTACAGGTGCAAGTGTGAGAAGTAAAGCATTGTTTCTGATGGTTAAAACCAAGGTGGTAAACTTTAGTCTGCACTCGCCTGGGTTATTCTGCTCATCACCCTGGGTGAATGCTGGTGGGGTTTCAGTGTGATGGGGATGCTTCTCAGGGGAGCAGCTTTCCGGGATTCAACAGAGATGTTGCTTCTTCTCAGTGTATTTGGATGAACCATTTACCTCCTGTCCTTCCCTGTGCTTCATTGCCAAAGCCAGCAGCATCCAGAGCTTGGCAGAGGAGCTGCAACCACTGCAGAGGGGCCGAAGCATTGCTGTTCCCTTTTCTTCACTGCTCCTCTGCACGACCCTGGAACCGGCAGGGTGAGGAGGGTTGGTTTGTCTGAGGATTTGTCTGATCAGCTTTGCTATTTTGGAAGGTGGCCCGGTGTAGGGGTCATCCAGCTGTTACAGCTGTCACCATCCACACATCTGCCTTTCCTCACAGCTGTGGAGAATGGCCTTCTCTAGCTGTAACCGTGGGTGACTTTTCCCTCTTGCAAAGCCCAACTGTTACTGTAAGACTCCAAATTAGCCAAGGAGGCCTGGGCTGGGTCCTCCTGCTCTTCTGACAGCACTTGCTATTCAGCAGCCTGAATGCTGCCTCTGTGCCTGCCTGTCCTCTCTGCACGCTCCTCAGCTGCCCTATTCATTTTATGCAGCGAAGGAAAAAAAGAAACCAGGGCTAGAAAGGAACTGCTTTCTGCCAAACCAACCCCTGGGGAATGCCAGTGCTGCCAGCAGGGCTGGTCAGTGGGAAATGGGGGCTGAAAGGCTGCCATGGGATGTAGTGCATGGAGGGAGGCAGTCTGGGGAGGCTGTGCCTGAGCAGGTACCTCAAGATATTCCTCAGGATCCCCTCTGCTCCTGGGGACTGGCTCCTTCATGAATTGCAATGCAGTTGTCAGTTCTACTATCTCTGGAATTTCCAAGGTTTTTGAAGCAAAAAGCTTGGCATGGCACAGGCTGCAGGTGCTTGAATGGAGCTGTTTGTCAGCTGCTTAGCCCAGCTCCTTGTAGGAAAGAAGGGTGAAGCCAAAAGTACCAAACCCAGAGTCTGCTTTGGGCAGGAGGGTGGAACATCTCCCAGCACTTTGGGATCTATTGATGGGGGGTTGGAAACAAAATCTGCAGGCTGGGACTTGGGAAAGCTATTTTATATTCCTGGTGTGCTGAAGAATATGCCCATATCCTTGGACAAATCACTTAATCTCCCAATGCCTTAGTTTCCTGTTAGCAAATGATACTCCTTATCTTTCACCTCTCATCTCAGCAGAGGAAAGAGTTTGTCTTTTAGTATATATCTCATTACAGTTCTTTGTCCGGTGGCTGGGGCCCCTCTACCTTGATGAAATAAGTAATTGAATTTAGATTAAATGGTCTAATACAATCCTGCCCGGTGGTTACTGAAACACTTGAATGGAAGTTCATTCAGAGCCTGTCTTTCCATTTCCTCATAAGGCCAAGACATGAAGTAATTAGATGTAGATGTAGGTTGTTATTGTAGCACAATGACAGAGATCAGTGGTTATTGGTAGGAATGGCTTCTATAATCTAGTTTAATGGTCATTTACCTTTCAGTGACCTTGGTGTCAGGCAAAATTGGCAGCTCTTTTGCAAGGAATGTGCTTCCTCAATGAAGGCTTTGCAAGCTGTTTGATTTTTGGCTCTAGCTTCACATGAGCTGGGATAGACACTGCTGCAATGCAAGAGACTTTCAGCCTGCGAAGAAAGGCACAGACTCCTGCCAAAAGAAGCCCTTTTCAGCGCTGTCCTGCTGCCACTGAATTGCTGTTGGAACAGATCAGTCGTGTTTAAAGCATCTCTTTGCTTATTGCTGCGACCAGAGTTGCAGCCTTCAAACTGAGAGAGCCTGTGGTGGTCAGGGGCAGCCCAGGAGTTTCTGTAAAAAGGGTTGCATTGTTTTGGAGTAAAAGAAGGGAGAACATATCTCATCATCCAGTTAAGTGCATGCAAGAAGAAAGAGCTGGTAATGCTGACTGTAACCCCCACCCTGAAAGTCCTTATTACACCAGTAAAGATGTGATATTTCTATATGCTTTAAATTACCGTCCTTTCAGTGATGATCATCCACTCACTGCAGATACAAATCAAGTTTCCCATTTTCTGTGATGCTCCTACACCTCCTTCCATCGTGTGCTGAGAAATTCCTACAGGTTTTATCCAGTTACTGATGTCTGTTGCCATGGAGAAGAACATGATGTGAGCTGTGCTGTGATTTCTCATGGTGCCCCCAGGTCTGTGGCCATGCTTTATAGGGAGCTAGAGTAGGTCATATCATGGTGCTTGAGAGGACTGGATTCAGTGCAGGTATTCACAGTGACCTTGGCCAAGCCTCTTAATTCTTCTGACAATCTTAACCTTAGAGGCACTCCCCTGTTTTCTGTGAAGGGGACTGAATTTTTGTAAGATCTATGAAGGTCTTTATTTGAGGTGGTGCCAGAAATATGACTTGAGTCACAAAGAAGTGCTATGAGAGTTGAGAAGAGCGATGTAGCAGTAGAAGGTTTTAAAAAATCATCTGCGAATTTCTCTGCCTTGGGACTTGGGTTTCTGTCTACTTCTGATCTCTCATCCTGCTGCTCACAGCCATATGATTTGCAAATACATTCCTTGCATCTGTAACTATTGCCCTGCAGATCAGGAATCATCTCTTTATGTGCTCTCATTTCTAAGCTGCTAAGATAGGGAGAGCAAAACCATGCAGCTTGCAGGGAGAACCATTTGTTTCAGGCTGCTTTGAAAAGCCACCCACCTGGTTTTACCATGAGCGTGTTCCATACATCACCACCACAGCATGAAAGGTCTTCAGCTGAGATCAAACAGTGACTTCCAGCACTCAAAATCCTGAGATGGCTTAGTGTACAAGGGCTCTCAATTGTTTTTAGTCCTATTGACCGGCTGGGACCTGCTGTGATAGTGGCTTGCACAGAGGATCTTATAGACCCTTGTCGTATGAATTCATTTTACTTCTCATGTTCCTCAGTCTCTGATGAGTATTGGCTTGTTTGCCCTCTGATAGGAGAGAATGAACAGTCAATGGAGTTTATTTTTTAGGTATCAGGTTTGGGTAGGGAATGTCCAGCTGAGATCAGAGAGATACTTACATAGAAGCAGATGGTTTATATGCTGCTTCTTGCAGAAGAAGAGCAAAATTAATCTCTCTTGAGTCCCTGAAGTCTGAATCCATTGAGGTCTGACAGAATCTTTCCACTGACCTCTGTGGCCCCAGGATCACATCCTAAATGAGCTGCTTTGAGTCACTGGAAGCCTGAGTTCAGCTTTGGTGGGCTGGAAAATGTAACCTACTATATGGGCTGTGCTATTCATAAGTGCTCAGCCCTGTGTGTCTGTTAGCTGTGGATGCCTGGGAGAAGAATAAAGTCATTTTCTGCAGTCTGGGGGTGGAGGAGGGAATGGGAATTTTATCCCCTTCCCTGCAGACCCACTGTTGTGACATCCATGTGGGCAGCTGCTGGGAGCTGACCCGCTTCTGAAGCTTCAGATTAAGGTTAGGTGTTCTCTCTCTCTTCTGATATCATCCCTGACACATAAATGTCCTGTCCAGCTGGCCTGCCAGCAGGACCTGACCTCAATTTAAATTTTTTGAAGTGGGCCACTGAAGCAGGTGAGTGTAGCAAGGCTGTGACTTACCCTGGGGTTTCCTTAAACTTGGAAGGAACAGGGTTTCTGGAGCTTGAGAGAAGCCAGTTGTGAGTAGGTATGACACCATTCATTGCTTAATGGCATCCAGTATTATTATCAGCAAATGCTACCTGTTTTCTCACAGCTTATGGAAAAAAAAGCTGCTGTTTCTTGAAGTGATTCTTGTTTTCTCTGGGCAAAACAGCAGCTAGCAAAGACATTTGAGTTAACACAGCATGATTCCCTACTGCTCCTAAATCAGACCAGATGAGAATTAATTTGGTGTAGAGGGTATAGAATGAAATGTCAATAACTACAGGTTGGTTGGTTCCTCTGGAGCTGTTATTGATTGATCTGGAGTCATTAGACTATTTTACAGTCAGTCTGGTGGAGATTAATTCAGTTTGAGAGCAGTAGCAAGTTTTTTCAATTAATGGCTAGCAACATAAACCTTTAATTATTTATCGATCTTCTAATATGTGCTTACTCCAGGACGGTTGCCTGGTGGCTAAAGATAGGTGAGTAAGAAGGTGATGGCTTTCTCCTGCCCTTAAACAAACGTTCTGACTTTAAATGTGGCAGCTCTTTAACTAGCAATGCTCAGATGCTTTGCATTTATGAAACCAAAACATTAGCACTTTTCTAGTTCATGGGTGTGAACTGCAACTCGCAAGGGTTCCATGGGATCACCCAGTGTGGAAATGCTGTAAGCAAAGGGACAGGAGCATTGCCCCTCTGGAGTTATCCTTAAATTCCCTGGTGGAGAGCTGAGGAGTCACTGCCTGGCTTGCAGGGCGGTTGGTGGTGGCAAACCCAAGTTTCACTGCCCATCTCTGCAGATCCTTAGCACCAGGGAGCGATGGAGACGGGTACCAGGGGAGCCTCCAGAGGGGAGCAACAGTCCCGGCTGGCTTTGGCACGTTTTTCCCACATACTGTCGTTCTTGCACAGTGCTTCCTCTCTACATAATACTCTGTTATTTCCTCCTCCTGCCCCTGCTGCTAATTAGCCCACGATAAACTTTGGTGTGAACAAAAGCAAGCAATTAAGCGTCTGTTGCTTCAGCGTGAGCCCTGTCAGAGCAGTGATTTGTTGGTGGCAGGGCTTTGCAGCACCTCCTCGGGAGGAAAACAAACCCATTAGCCTGGCTCAGCCGCTGGTGCCGGGGAGTGGTGTGTCCAAGGTGCTGGTTTTGGGTGTGCAAGGATGTCTTGGGTACAGCAGGGCTTCCTGAGGCTCTGAGAGATGCTGCTGAGTCTTTTGTCTTCAGTTTCATGTGATACAATGATGTCTGTGGTCACTGCCCAAGCAAGGTGGCTCGAGTAGTTACTGAATTGTGATTTATGTGTATGGAGCAGTGGGGATCTTTTTTCTTTTCTTTTTGGAATACACATATAAACATTTTCAAATTAATACAGACAGAGAAATAATAGTAGAATGAAGCATAGAATTGTTGAGTGGTTTGTGCTGGAGGGGACCTTAATGATCATCTAGTTCCGACACCCTTGCCATGGGCAAGGACACCTCCCACTAGACCAGGTTGCCAGGGCCCCATCTCTCCCAAATAAGGAGGAGGCTTAGAAAGAGGAAGCAAAAAGCAGGACCTTTGGTAGATCCCAAGCCAAATGAGGTTTGAATGATGTTTTCCAGGACTCAAGGTGCATGTATCAAGACCTTGCAAGCTGCTTTTGTGTAATCTCTGCCCTAATGCTCAAAATCTCTCTGGGTTTTGTTTGCTTGAGCAAAAAGTCCTAATGGAAGAAGAATAGGTATTTACATGGGATTTCACTGATGTGTGAACAGACTAAGGGAAGTTGGAAATTTTTTGGTTTGGGACCCCCTTTCTTTCCAAAGCTAGAGGCAGAGTTCAAGCTGGGAAATTAAATATGAACTGTTCCTGGGCAGAAAAAAGCCAAGGATCTTGGAAAGCATGGAATTAACATATGTCCTCTTTTGACACACCACCCAGCTGCTTTGCCAACAGTTGTCTCTGTTTCTGTTATAGCTCTTGAGCAACTGCTCACAGAACTTGAAGATTTTCTGAGGATACTGGACAAGGAGAACTTGAGCAGCACTGCTGTGGTGAAGAAGAGCTTCCTCTCTGACCTTCTGAAAGTCTACACCAAGTCCAGTGGTACAGATGAGGAAAACCAAGGATGGGGTGGTGGGCTGTCATGGGAATTGCTACATGGTCTTGGAGCAACATTTTCCTGGCGGCTGGTGGGAAGAGGAGGCATGAAAATTAGAAGGAGAAAATGAAACTGAGTTTATTTTTGCAGTGACCTCTAATTGTTTATGTAAAATTACTATAGTTATGTGTTCAGCTTTACAAGCAAAGGATTCCCAGGATTCCTGATCCTTTCTGTTTTCCTTATTAAACCTTAAGTTTATTTAATCCACTTTGTAAGATACACAGGACGTACTGTTTGGCCAAGTTAATGTTTAAGTAGAAGTTTTAACTTTCGGAATTTCCTGACTATAAAGCACTAATTTTTCTGCTTTTTATTACTACTTGGGGTTTTTCCTGCACATTGCCTCAACCAATGTGCTCTCCCCAAATGTGCTCAGCAGAGACACTTTTTACATCTGCCTTTGTGGAAAAACTTAGCAGCGTGAAAGCAACATTGTGGATTAAGAGTTCACTTTTCCCTTTGTTTGCAGGTGGCGATGAGGAGTATATTTATATGAACAAAGTGACAGTCCATAAACAGCAGGGCGACCAAGAGAAACAAGACAAAGGTAGGGAGCTGAAGATGAATGGTCTAATGGGGTGATGAAGGCACACGAGGTTAGAGCCTTGCTCTGGCAGCTCTGAGGGCTGAAGCAGCTGCTGGTGTGGAAGGGCATTTTCATAACATTCCCTTGGAAATAGTGGTCCTTGCCAACACTGCGAGGTTATTCCTGGAAGTAGCACTTTGGAGGTCGTTATTTTGGGATAAAAATGTTGCCTTCTAAGGCTTGAAGTTCCAGTGCCTGAAATATTTAAGGAAGGCTTCATGCTTTCTTTGGCCACAAAACAAATCACTTTTTGCATCTTTGAGACCTTGAAAGTGTATTTCTTGTTTGCTGTTTTGCTCTGCTCTGGCCCAGAGAGTCTGTGTTGTCAGAGCCTTGAGAGGAGAGTTCTCAGGGCTCAGCCCTTGCCATTTGCACAGGCAGAGCACCTTCACCTCTCAGGGATGTGAGAGTCCTGCAGAGTAAAAGCCAAGAAATTAAACCTAGATAAAATATTCATTTCCAAGTTAGATTTCCCAGGTTCTGAATTTGTAACACGGCAAAGAACATAATTCTCTAAAAATGTTCCTCCTCTTTGAAGTTCACCATGAAAGAGGTTCCTGATAATTGCATGGAGTGAGAGTATTAGTGAGACACATTTCTGTAATGCACACCTACTCAGGGGCTGATCCTACCCCAGAGTTTCCAGTCAAAAGGGATGAGACAGGGACTCATCAGTGCAGCCTGCTGCTGATGTGCTGGTCCTGCAATAGTTGGGATTGCTCCACTTCCACAGTTGTTTGTTTTGGTTTTGCTGCTTTGTGGTGGGGTTTTTTGTTTATTTGGTTTGATTTTTTTCTTTAAACTACCTGCAGCCAAACTTGGGCTAACTTCAAATGCTTCTGAAGACAGGATATCCTCCCAGATTACACATGCAGTCCCAGTGTGATCTCCAGACAGGGCCCTCTGGGTGATGCTGTAATGCTCTATAATAGGATCACACAGCCTCTCAGTAGCTCCCAGCAGCTGAGCAGCAACAGAAACATATCTTTATATAAGTTCTCATTTGGGTGGATAAAGGAAAGCTTGCACTGCTCCACCATGCTCAAACACAGGGAAGATTTCAGACAAATTATTTTTAGAGGTGGTTCTTTTATTTCAGACTTTTCCCTATCAAGGCCATGACCCTGCCCACTCAGTCACTCCCTACGGGACATGGCACTTCTCTCTTTCTGTTTTCAACAACTTCCCTATTTCAAGTAAAACTGAGTTATTTGGAAGTGCTGAAGTCAGTGAGACACATGTATGGGATCTTAGCCACAGCTGCAGCTGGATGTAGAGCTGTGATCCTGCTCTGTAACTGGATGGAGAGGTACCTGCAGGTTCAGGTTTAGCAGATGGAGGGGGCCCAAGTGCCCACTGGTGTGGTATCAATCTTCCAGTGGTTGTGCAACTCCCTCTATCCCTTTTATCTACTGCAATTCCATGCCTGTAATGGGACTAGGGACCACACTTTTGTGGCTGAGGCCGACAAGACCTCTTGTGCTCTGCAGAGTTTCTTTTCCACAGCAGCTGTGCACAGTCATGTTCCAGCAGCACAGGGTGTAATGCTTTCCAAACTGATAGCACATCAGCTCCAGAAGTCCCCCCTCCAAACTTTAAAATATGCAATTTCTGCACAAAAATGTGTTTCCCTGCTCCATGTATCTACTTGCAATTTCATCAGTAAGGATTTAAGCAGAACAGACACTGCTTTTGAGATGCCTTTGTGTGGCACAGTAATTGAATTCCCTGCACTGGGTAATGAAGGCACCATCATTTTCTGGATCTCATTTACCTGAGAAACACAGCAAGCCTCTACCCTGTGGGTCCACGGGGCTCTTAAGAGAGCCAAATGCCTTCTCCTTCTGGAAGTCGGCACAAAGGGGCAGGAGTCTGGGAGGTGGGACTGATGTGAAGGGCTCCTGGTGTGGACACTCTGATCCTCTGAGCTCAAATACCAGGTGGCATTCACTTGTACAAGGAACATAGAGCACAGATAAGTAATAGTTAGTACAGATGTAAATTTTAGCAGGATTTTGGATGGTTTTTCTTTTTCCTTCCCTCTTCTAAACCCTCTTCAAACTGCAGGTTTTAGAATGACATCTTTATCAGAGGACACCAGCAAAATGTTAGTGCTTGTCTAGGGAAAAATATTCCTTCCCTCCCACTCCAGTAAGGAAGCAGTCTGTGATTTGTGATGCTGGTGGGTGTAGCTGGAGAAGGAAGGGGTATGTCCATCATTGCACTATCTCAGAGGTCATGGGATTTGGGCACTTGTTTAAGGCCACCCAGGAGTTCTGTGGTAGGAGAAGAGGGACTGAACACAAGTTTTCTGAGCCTTCAATGTACCCTCCAGATACTGAATCACTCTGCTTTCAGCTGCTTGGAAAATCTGACTTTGCAGAGGCAGACACGGATTGCCTGGAGCAGTTCTGCCGTGTGCCCATACATGTGTTTGGCCTGGGCTGCTTCAAGAGCAGCCCTCCCTTGAGCAGTGATTGCACTGCTGATCATGGCTGGCTTTGATAAACCACTGTGCACTCAGCTGGGCAGCCACCTCTGCAGTTCACCCTGGGAGGGCTGGTGTTAGATCCATTTTTTTGGAAAGGTAGCAGAGGAGCAGACAGTCACCAACCTGTCTGCTCGCAGCTGCAGGGATCAGAGCTAGCAAGGACTAAAGTGCCATGGGTTTCCAAATACTGTGTAGTGTCTGCCTGTGCTGCTTCTCAAGACCCTTTAAAGTCTCAGCAGTGGGTCTGGCCTTCACAGTTTTCCCTCCAGAAGGAAAAACATGCCCTAAAACCAGAGGTCAGTTCTTTTGCTGGGTCTCCTAGTGCCACATTCCTGGCTGTGGCCTGAAATGACATGGTGGCCCTGCAGCCCTGTCTGTAATTGTCGCTCTGCTTCTCACTGAAATAGCATCTTGCTGCTGCAGCACAGCCCAGGGTAGCAAGTGCTCTGCTGGGAGATGCCACATGTCATCTTTGTAATTGTTTCTGCCTTGCAGTGCTGGACCGGAAAAACTCCCTGACCAATGGAGACTCGGGACTGCATTTGTCACCTCCTCAGAAGAGCCTGCCAGACCTCCCCCCTCCAAAGGTAAGTTTTTCACACCCTTTGCTTTTTGCTGCCTCAGCCTGGGACTCTGAACCCCTTGAGGCTTCACTTTTGTCGTGTCCTGTGCAGCATGGCTGGGTGGAAAGACCTCTGCCTGTGTATGTTAGTGAGACAAAGAGTCCTGGTGAGCTTTATTTAAAAAATAATAAAACATTGAACTAGGGATTTGCAGCTGTATGTTTCATGTTTACAAAGGCTGTGGGTCAGTGTGTGGCTGGTGCAGGTGTTGCAGCTGGATGGTGGCCTGGGGTGGCTGGACACCCAGAGACTGCTGTGGTTCCCGAAGCTTGTGCACAGATGGAGCAGGAGCTGTGGGATTTCCCCGTGAGTGTGCAGGACCACTGTGCAAATTGGGCTGTGCTCCCTGCCAGGGAGACCCACACCCACTGCATGGCACTCCAGGCTCAAGGAAGAAGTGAGGTTTTCCAAGAAACAGAGGTCGTGATGACTCTCAGCTGTTGCTTTGGAAATCTCTCCTGAGCTATGAATCAGCTGTGCCTGGGCTGCTGACATGATTTTAGAAAAGCCAGAAATCCTTCAGCTGCAGGATGGTGGGGTGGTCCCTGGGCAGTACCAGGACGTCCCTTGCTGGCAGAGCCTTTCTCAGTTTGGCCACTACCAGAGGTTTGCTCACAGCTGGAGCACCTGGTGGTGTCTGTGCATTGGCTGCTGGTGTTGTTCTGGTTGTGCAGCCCACAGGTCTGTGAGGGGGAGTTGCTGGCACTGTAGATTTTTCTGCAGGGCAGCTATAAGTCAGTTAAACACCATCAGCTCTCAGTGAGATGTTGTCTCTGTGCCAGCAAGCCAGCCCAGCTGTCCTAGACACAGGTCATCCTCGAGACCTTGGATGTCGCTGTTCAGTAGTTGATGCAATGTGGGAATTGCTGTTAGCTGGGATTTCAGGATGTGAAAGGAAAGGAGGGCAGGGAGCATGCATGGGGAGGAGGAGGAGGAGGCATGGAGGAGGATGGGGTAGTGCATCCATCAACCACAAAGGAGGATCTGTTCCTTTCCCAGGAAGGAGGATGCAGGGTGAGGCCCCAGGACTTTTGCCCAGGGATCTGTGTAGCTCAGCTGGAGTTAGCTGGAGGAGCTGGGAAAACAAGGAGTAGGATGGGATGCAGCTGACAAACCCTCGGATGCAGCGTGATTGCCTGCTGGGAGCTGCTCCAGCCCCAGAGGGCTCTGCCCACGCAGATGGCTGGAGCTGGAGTGCCTGGGAGCAGTGGCCAGAGCAGGAATCTCTGTTTAGCCCTGTATTTCACGATGGGCAGGAGGTGGAATGAAGGCACCACTGGGGAAGCAGCAGCCGGGTGTCCCCCGGGCATTTCTCTTGAGCTTGGTGCAGCCCAGCTTTCTGACTGGGCAATCTGGAAGTTAAGAGGGAATTAGAAAAAAACAGTCTTTGATTTTAGCTGAGAAGGGCACTTGTCTTCTCCCAGACCTGTGCTGGGAATTACCTTCTCCCACCTACTTACTACTGGAGCTAACCTCTCTTGGATGCAGCAGTCAAATGCTGCTGACATTTGACATTTGAACATCTGAGTGTCAGTGAGCTTTGGCAGCAAAGATATCTGAGTGTCCTTCAAGGAGAGGGGCTGGGGAGAGCTTTAATTAGTGGAAATTGCTGTTAGGGGGAAATAGATCTTCCCTGTCTGTGTTTGCAGCTCAGTGCAGGCAGGAGCCACAGCCACCTGGGTGGTGGAGGGTGGAGCACAGCTCCTTACACAGAACCTGGGAGGTTAGCAGAGGAATTCAGATTAGATCTATTTTAGCTCTGCAGAGTTTTCTGTGGTTTGGTGACACTCAGGCACCCTGTGGTGTTGCTCTACACTTGCCTTATGAGGCATGGAAGAAATATGGTGATAAAGCTCTGCACAGCAGATTGTCCCTGGTACCCACTGACACCAGCAGTCATTAGGCAACCCAACAGGGGTGGCCCACTTGGATCCCACTGATTTCTTTGGATTTGTCCCAAAACAACCTTTAAACAATGAGTTCTGCCGGCCACGGCTCAGACATTGGTGACCTCTGCTCTGCTGCAGCCCTGGCAGCTCTGCCTCTTCCCGCAGCCATCTGCAGGGAAAGTCCTGTGGTGCAGATGCAGACACCCAAGGTGGTTATATTTGCATATTCATGGTGCCATAATGCAACAGGCAAATGTTCTGCAAGGGCCAGCATGGTTAAATAACACAATATATGCCCTTTGACTTAAGTTAGAGAGTAAACAACTCCATGCCCCTAGGGAAAGAGGAGACACA
>NW_008236979.1:37945-40541 GCF_000691975.1 Corvus brachyrhynchos | reverse complement strand
GAGACAAAACAAATACCTTCTGGGGCAGCCAAGGTGCAGTCCCACCTATTCTCTGTTGGCTTCCATTGTCTGTGGGAAACAAAACGGAGCAGCCCCTTCCCTGACAGTTGTGGGATGGAGTCAAAAAAACCCCACAGCATTTCTTTGTGTAGGCAATTTGTTTATGGCCAGCACAAAGCTGTGAGCTGGCTACACACAGGAGACCACCACAGATGGCAATTACAGACACATTTCCTAGCCAGGGAAGGGATTAAGTAAAGCCTTGGAGTGGCTGGGTTTGTTTTTTTTCTTTAATGTAACACATTAGGACAAGAAGTTCCTAAACCTTTTAAGTGTTTGGAGGGCAAGTGTTTTCCAGCAGTGTTCTACGTGGCTCTGGAAGGAAAGTTCAGTCTGCTCACAGCATCTGGCAGACCCATGTAAGAAGGAGTTTTAGCACTGGAGGAGTTTGGGAGGTTGGTGGAGCCACGGGCAGCTCGCCCACGTGGGAACAGACATGTGACTTTGGTGTGGTCAGGGTTCCTTGCTCCCACAGACTCAGCAGCTTCCCTTTGTGGGCAGCTGCTGGCCAGAAAATCCTTTCCTTCAAAGCTTCCTTTCTGCTTCTGGGCACCAGTAGCTGCTGGTGGAAACATCCGGGGCAGGATGGGCAGCTTTGCACCTGCATTTGATGACATTGGCATGACCTGCAAAGGACTGATCTTGCCTTAGCTGTGCCCTGCAATGCTGATGCACAGCTGGCCCCTCTTCCCTAAGCCCCCAGGAGCAATCATGTGGGCTGGCACAATGCATTATTCTGACCTTCAACCTTGCTCTCTCTGCAGAGAGAGCTGCTTTTGTGGTCCTCCTCCTGGGGAGAGTGGGGCTTTAACCCTGAGCATCCCATCAGGGTTTGCACAGCCTCAGTCGGGTCAGCTGAAGCATTGTGAGCCAGAGCAACCTGTTGTCACATGTCTGGGGGTGGTTTGACCTCGGTGAGGAGTAGGGACACCTCGTTGGGAACAGGGGGATGCTCCTGTCAGGTCAGGGTGGGAGATAGGATGCCAGGTATTTGGGAAGAGAATAAGCTCTGTGCTCATCCTACTGATCTGTTCTTGCTGCTGCTCTGCTGTCTCATGTCCAACATCTGTGTGAATCACCTGAAAAGTAAAAAGTTTGTTTTGTAGCTTTTTTTTTCCCCCCCTCACATATTGGTATTTCTAAGGGATCAAGGCATGTGTTTCCTGCCAGCCCTTGCTTGTGTTTAGGGAGGGGTTTGGCAGGCACCACAGGGATTTTCCAGCACTTGGACTCTTTTCAAAGGCTTATTTTCCATTGGTGTTGTTTATCCATTTCCTTCATTTTTTGTTAAGAGCACAATTAAAGATTCACAATATAGTTCCTAAAGCAGAGATTTTTAACTGTTGGTTTCTATCAGTCAGAGACTTGGAGACATGACCAGAGACTGCTCAGTTTAAGCTTTCAGTGTAAAGCCAGGGTTGCACCAATTGTCCTCCCTTCTGGTTCCCTGATAAGATAATCCATAGAACAGAGGGCCATCCCCAGCTATGACGGGGAGCTTAGGGGGGTCAGTGCAGCAGGCAGAAATCTCAGTTGAGGGACAGGCCGATGGGTTGCAACCGCTACTATGAGTTGATCTTCCCAGGGCTTTTAGCAATGTGAAAGAAAGTAACATTTGTGATGCAATTAGAGAGTAATTTCAATTTATATTCGAGTTAACTGTACCACATCTAAAAGATCTCATCCACTGGGATGCACTTGAGTGCTAAAATTAAAGGAAAAAGGATGCCCCATTGTTTTCAAGGATTTGTTTTACCTTAAATAATGTTTTTTTAATGTGTTTATTCTGCAGATTCTCGAAACAAAACAACCTCCGGTCCCCAAGATTGAATCCCCAGAGGGATATTACGAAGAGGCTGAGCCCTATGACATCTCTGTAAATGGTATATCCCAGCTAACCCTTGGGAGGGGGTTCATGTGGGAGATGGAGGACTTGAGGTTTATGAGAATCAGTAAATGAAAGCACAGATATTTCATACAGCTTTTGGGAAAAAAATTGTTTTCTGCTGCTCATCGAACTTGATATTACAGACTTAATGCTAGTTGGAAAGCAAAGACTACTGAATCACTCCAATTTTTAACTTTCCTGTAGAAGTAAGTAATATGCTTGGGTCAGGATAACGTCACTGTAAAATGTTACAAACCATTGCAGGTTCTCTTTGTCTTGGTGGCTTTCTGGCAGATAGGCTGCAGTCAAACCCAAGTCTCTGCTCAGGACTGAGTGGTGAAGCTGTGGTGGCTTGCATTCGTGTCCTAGTGCTCTAATTGTCCCCTTGAGGCTCAAAATCCGTGGCTCTGCTGGTCTGTTGGGAGTGATAACCATTTTTATAATTGGCTCTTTATTCAGCTCTGTCTCTTGTGGCAGTTTAACCATCTGTAAACTTGATTAGAAAGCCACACTTCATATGAGGGGACAGCGTGTGGCTTCCCTTGCACACGCTCACCGCCTGGGACAGCACCCCCAGCCATGTCCTGGAGCAGTGCCACCCATGCCTGTCCCCTGCGGGCTCCCCACCCCTCCGGGAGGAGGCTGCTG
>NW_008236979.1:30056-37888 GCF_000691975.1 Corvus brachyrhynchos | reverse complement strand
TCACTGAGAGATTGCCTTCCTCTGATCTGATAGCAGGGCTGATCTTGTCATGGCTTTATAATCCCTTTAAGCCCTTATGAGATAGATTATATCACCCTGCTGCAGAAGCAGATCTCTGCTCATCAGCCTTGGCTGCAGCAGAGTGTATGGCATGGGCAGAGCTGAGCAGGGAGGGTTGAGGCAAGCCAAGAAGTGAGAGTTAAGGGTGAAAGATTTGGGTCTAAACCCTTGGCTGTTGAATCTGAGCTTAACCTGAGAGAAGCTGGGTCCTCTCCAGCCTCAGTGCGAACTCCTGGGCTTTGGAGCTCCATGTCAGTGAACAGGAAGATGGTGCCCAACTCAGATGGGAAAAGGTGCAGGCTCATCATGTCTGGGGTGAAAGATGCTGTTTGGTGCCGAGGAGAGGCCCCTCCACCTCTGCCGTGCGTTTTGCTGAAAGTCTCTGGGTTGATTGGCTGAGGTGAGGGCTGTGATGCCCTGTGAAGCCCTCCTGCATCTGGGGCCTCATCCTCAAGGCAGGGGGATTCCAATTGCCTGCAGTGTAAGATAAAGGAGCTTTTTTTTGCCCCCTGGTGAACACTGGGGAATTGGATAACATGTTAAGAGCTATGGCATAAAAAGGCACATGCCAGATTAGCTGGAGTACAGCCATGGATTGATGTGCTGGGATACCCAGCTTGTGTTACCTGGACAGTTCCATGAACTCGCCCTCAGTTCAGAGACTTGGCTGGCAGGAATCATAAATGCACACCCAGCTCCCACCTCTGCTTTTCCTTGGTAACCTGCTGCTCAGGGACACAAATACACCCAGAACCCACCCACCGAAATCTAGGCCAGTCAGATGCCGAAGGAAATGAGAGACCAGAGCTCTGCAAAAAGAGAGAAAAGCTCAGATGATGGGAGCAGTGTCAAAATAAGGCAGCTCTGCGTGGCTGGCTGTGGCTGCTGTGAACAGCTGTTGCACCAGCAGGCTCCGTGTTTTACTGAGCCCTTCCACAGCTGTAAGTGGACATTGGAGCCTGTGAAGCCAGCAGAGATGGAACAGAGGATTCCAGTGATTCCTCACCACTGAGGTGTGTGGTGCCTTTGCATCCTGTGACTGCTCATCCACTGGTCCCCTCTGCAGGCCCCACCATGTCCCTTCTACCCAAACCTCCTGGTGTGCTACAAAAGTATGTTTTGCATGAGAAGGAGGGCAGCCTCATGAGAATCTCTGTGCTCTGGCAACCTCATGTTGGAGGTGGTTCCTTGGGGGGTGGTGAGCCAGAAGGAGGAGCAGGGAGAGATGTGGAGCAGCAGGTATGTGGCAGGAGGGGGCTGCAGGGGCTCAGGAGAAGTGTGGTGTGCTGTGCAGGTGGGAGGCTGGGCAGCAATACTGGTTTGCCTCAAGAGATCAGGCTGAAGCATGTGGGCAAACCTACAGATCCCTGTCCTGCCCTTTGTTTCAACCAGCACAAAGCTCCTCATCCCTTCCCCCTGCCCCACCCCGTGCCCTATCAGATGTCACTGGTACTTTGTACCTGTCCTACACAGAGTGATGCTCACTGCTAGCAAATGATTTGGGACCTTGGTGTGACTGCAGTTGTGAAAGGGCAGTCTGGACATGCATGGCTTTGCCCTGGCCAAAGATGGTAAAGCCTGGCACCAGTAACCCCCCAAGGCCTCTGTGCCCACCCCCTTTCCCCACAGGCTGGATAGGGAGGAGGATGGCAGTCCAGGGAGCTGCTGGTGGTGTTTCATAGAATCACAGAATGGCCTGGGCTGGAAGGGACCTTAAAGATCATCTCATTCCAACCTCCCTGCCATGTGCAGGAACACCTTTCACTAGACCAGGTTGCTCAGAGCTCCAGCCAGCCTTGCCTTGAATATTTACAGGGATAGCCATCCACACCTTCTCTGAGCAACCTGTGCCGGTTCCTCATCACACTTGCAGTGAAGAATTTTTTCCTAAAATCTAAGTTAAACCTATTCCCTTTCAGTTTGAATCCATTCTCCCTTGACCTGTCACTGTAAGCTCTTGTGAAAAGGCCCTCTGCAATACTGTTTCTGACAGCGTTACAGCATGGGCCTTGGAAGACACCCATGTGTCCCCAGACAAATGGGCGTAGTGAAATCAGACAAAAATAGGAACACACTAAAATAAGTGGGTGCACTGCCAAGAAAGGACATCAAAGCAAGCCTCCAGATGGGCTGAGGAGATAGAGGTTTCATGCAGCATCGGGGTGGGACTGCGAGGCACTGTAGCAAACTGTGGATGAATTAATTAAAATGAAGCAGGGTGAGTCCGCTGGGTCTCAGGGTCCATCTTTCATCAGCAGCACTCCTGCCCCTCCGTTGGGGACGCTCTGCCTTTCATTTCCCAGCTTCGGCAAAGGCTGCTGCTTCCCTTCCCTCTTGGGCTGAAATGTGTTAAACCCTTATCAGCAGCCTTTGCATAATTGGAGGGTGCAGTAAGGAGCGGGGTGAAAACGGGAGAGGGGCTACGCGGCTGCCAACTGAGCAATAATTATTCTGGCTGAAACAGCTCATCGGCCCTGCCTGCTTTTAATTACGATGATGATGATTGTGTTTTAAAGGGAATTGCCTTGTTTGAGGGGATGGGTTGAAAACGCTGTCCCTGTTTGAAGTCTCAGCCTACCTATGGCATGCAGGGATGGGACAGCCCCACTGGCCGAGGGGATGGATGCCCTTGTTCTCTGCATTTGCTTATCTGTGGCTTTCTCTCTTTGTCTCCCTTTCTCTTTCTTTTTGACTGTGCAGGTCTTTTTGGTAGGCTTGCTGCGGCTGGACCCAGGCCAGGGTTGCAGGTTACTGAGGGAGTTATTTATGCCACAATAACAATGGGTATGGCATGCTTTCCAAACCTGAAGTGCCTTTTTTTAACAACAGCAACAAAAAAACCCAAAAAAACCCCCAAAACCTCAGTTTTAGCAAAGATTATCAGGTACCTCCCCCTGGATTTGCCTGTTACATGCATGGAGGGTAACCACCTCTCCCTGTCTGTTATGCAGAAGGCATTATTTTTTGTGGCTTTCCCTGTGCTCAGGATGACAATGAAGAGAACTTCCCTAGATTTTATTCCCCTGGTTCTGTCACTGGTGTGGAGCTGATGTGTGGTAATGCTGGCTGTACTGGCGAGTAGCTGTTTGGTGAATGATTGAAGGTGCTCCGCTGGTGCCACTCGGATTGGGAGTGTAAGATGGTTGGAGCTTCCTGCATCATGGCATTGATTTAGCTCCCTGGGATCTCACTCATGGGAAGACCCACAGGAAAGCACAGGTGGATTTAGATAAAGACATCGAAGATTGTGGCTGCCACCGATGCCTGAGCTGTATGACTCAGGACTCAGTGAGCCTTAGTAGTGACCACAGGGTTGTCATAAGCCACCAGGCAAGGCCTGTCCCAGTTTGCCGGCTGCCCAGCCTGGTAAATGCCTTTCCTTCATGAGGCTGTAGCACTGTCACCAGGCCAGCAGTGGCTGCAGTGCTCTTCCCTACTTGAAGAGCTCATCTCATGAGGAACCATATGTGTGGTTGTGGTTGATGCACAAAAGAGCATCCAGGTCTTCTCAGGAGGAAGGTGGCAGCCTGAGACCTACTGCTTAGGTGGGGGGCACCAGAAACTTCCAGAAAGGGCCAGAGGGGTGGTTAGTGATAGCCCCATGAGGATAAGGAGGGAGATTTGGAAGATGAGGTTCCCTTTGGCATCGTTGCTGCTGCTGCATATGGAAAGATCCCTTAGCAGTGCAGAGGTTCAGCTGCTTGGTGTTTGTAGGGTTGAGAAACCTCTACACTTTTACTCCACCTGAATTTCTGCAGAGGGTGCCTGTGGACCCTCTGCAGAAAGGGTCTGCAGAGGGGGGTAAAGTTTTCCCATAAAAGATGGACAGTTTGATACACTGAGAGTGTGGAGGTGGTGAGGCAGTCGTGTGCTCCATTCAGAGACTTCAAAAGGGAGTGTTTGCTTTTTAAAAAGTTTGTTTAATTGGTGCAGTTTTGATCACTTGAGGAAGGTTATGGAGTGAGATTTCACTGGGGGTAAGAGTGTAGCTTTGTTACTGTGTCTCAGTTCCTTTTATTTAAAGAACAAACCCAACTGAAATGTTCTTCAGTGAATCTCCTAATGGCTTTTTCTTTCTCTTTTCTCACTGCTTTTCTTCTTTTAATCTGCACCGATCTGATAACATTATTTTTATGTAGATAGTAAGATCTGGTGAGAATCCAAATTAGATTAAATTCTAGTGAGAGAAACTTAACAATACCTCTCCATGCTGTTTGATAGGACAAGAATGCAAAACCCTGCACAGATGCTGCCCAAATCTTACCATCTTGCTCTGTGAGCTTATCTTGTGACTTAGAGCTGTAAATGCCAGCAGAGCACTGCAAATCCCCCTGCAGTCAGGGGAAACATTTTCCATGTTTCTGATGAGCCTGGTACCAATGATTAGCTTGAAAACTCCAATAATCTGCAATGCATTAGAGCTGAGTACTGAAAATTCCAAATCATCCTAGTAACAACAATCCATTTAAGAATGGACATAAAAAATGTTGTTACTGCACCTGACATTTGCCACTTATGACTAATTTTTGGTCCTGCAACAGTGTGTTACTTCAAAGCCCCTTGCTGTCCCTTTAGATGCTGAGGAGAGAGAGAGGGACCTGTTAGACCAGAGAGGGAAAGTGAATGACATCTCAAATACAAGAGATCATTGCTTGCTGCATGGCCTTGCAAATACCATTTTTACTTCTGGCATTTAGAGGACAAGGGCTGATTGTAGCTTGCTGTTGCCTTAAAAATTATGCATATTTGGCTTGAAGTGGAAAGTAGTGAAGGCATCTTTGGGGGGAAAGCAGCAAACATCAGGAAATGTCTAAGGGAATGTTCTCAAATTTGTTGTCAACTGAGAAGTGTCTTTTGAGTGTTTGCTAACAGAGGCTATTAGGCACAAAATACTGCAATGCAATTCATACTGGGCTAGAAAGAAAAAAGGATCTATGAGGATAATTTTCCTATTAATTATCCTTCTGTAGGAGAGCCTCAAAAGACACGTCCCTGCACTGGAAGCTTGTGCATGTGTGAGCATGGCTGAGGGAAGCATTTGACTCAAGAGTTATTCTAAAAATGGATTTAATGATAGAGCTTTGCTTTTGTTATAGAAGATGGTGAAGCTGTTAGTAGTTCCTACGAATCTTATGATGAGGAGGAGAGCAGCAAAGGCAAGTCAGCAACCCATCAGTGGCCATCCCCAGAGGCTACCATTGAGCTGATGAAGGATGCCCGCATCTGTGCCTTCCTGTGGAGAAAGAAGTGGCTGGGACAGTGGGCAAAACAGCTGTGTGTTATCAAGGACACCAGGTTGCTGGTGAGTAGATCCTCTACTCTCTGTCTAAAATAATCTGGTTTTATGAGCTGGGGAAGGAAGTGGCACCTCAGACCATGTTAACGAGCTGGCAAAAAAAGAAGTACCCTTAGAAGCAATGCTTCAAAAACCATGTCCTGGAGATTTGGGGATCTTATTCCATTTTCAGAAGGAACATGGGAATGGGATTGCTGAAGGGGGCACAAGGACACATTTGTGGCCAAAATCCCAATCCCCAAAAATGTCTAGGGGTACTTTTTGAGGGAAACTTTTTGAGGTGGTTGAGCAGAAGGGATACTTATCCCAGAGGCTAACAACATACTTAATCCTGTGTCAGTAAAAGGTATTTCAGACTTTATATGCATGCGCTCAGATGTATGTGTATCTGTGCACACAGGGGTGTCCTGTGTGTAGTCTGTGCAGACTTTTTAGGACACAGCTTTGTAGAGCTGTAGGATGTCCTTGTGTTCAGTGTACTCAATGCATGAGGCTGCACTGAGTCACTTACGGGGTTGAGTTTGTACCAGTGAGCAGGAAGGTTCCTCCTCTGCCTCTCACCTGCTCCCATCTTCCTTCCCCAGTGCTACAAGAGCTCCAAAGACCACAACCCTCAACTCGACGTGAATTTGCTGGGCTGCACTGTCATTCACAAGGAAAAGCAAGTGAGGAAGAAAGAGCACAAGCTGAAGATCATCCCCACGAACGCTGATGTCATCGTGCTGGGGCTGCAGAGTAAAGACCAGGCGGAGCAGTGGCTCAGGGTCAGTGACACCTTCAGGACTTGTCCCACCCGTGCTCCCATGCTTTGCTGGGAGATCAGATCTTATCTCAGCCCAGTGCTTCTGTGCTCTGGCTCCCTTCCTCACTGCAAGCCTTTATACAAATACACCACTTCATTTTCATATCATAGGACAGAGTCTTCCTGCAGCTCCCTGCCGCCTTCAGTGTGCTGGAGGCCATGTGGATACCTCCCAGCCCAGCTGCTGTGGCAGGGGGGATGTCTGGGGTGGGTGCCCATCATGAATTGACTGAGGACATGGGTAAATGTGGCCCTTCCCCTGAGACAGCAGCAGGAGGAGGAGCCTTCCTGGAGCCCAGGACAGCCACGGGGCTGGGAGACACCAGGGCTGCCTTTGCTGGCAGCCTCTCCCAGCGACTGGGATCCAGCAATTTCTGCTGGATGCCTGATGCAACCCCAGGACAGTCTGCAGGGTCACAGGGACAGTAAACTGTGGACCTCTCAGGCTGCTGTGGTTTTGCCTGTCCTAGTTGGAGGAGATAAATTGATCCTGTTACTGCAGCTTTCTCACAGGCTTTGGCTTCCCCTTCTGCACAGGTAATCCAGGAGACCAGTGGTCTGCTCTGTGAAGGAGGCAGTGAAGGCAACCAGTACATCCCAGACTCGCAGCGTCTCAGTTACCCAAAGGTACATCTTGTCTCTACAGACAGAACGAGCACTTAGGCTTTTCAGCCCTATTCCTTTAATAGATGGTAGTGTAGGTGCCTTAATTTTAGCTAAGAAAAGACTGATACCAGTGTAACCAGACCCCTGTACTGCTGAAAAGGAGCATTCTTGGAGCCATCCTAATTTTCATTTGCTTCTTAATTTTGTTGCCATATCTCCCCTCCCAGACTAACTCAGTGTTTGGCTCTCCACTATCTAGGGCAGCAGCTGCTATCTCATCCAATGGGATGGTTGTGTTCCCCAAGAGCTTTGGGAGGGACATAGACCCTTGGATGCCAGGGCTTGGGCCATCTCTACTCCAGGTTTAGGTGACACTCCCCTGGGAGCAGTTTGTTCCAAAACAGTGGGAGGACAAAGAAACTTCCGTAAGTCTCTGGTGGACACCCAAAATGGACCTGTTTGGGCACCTGGCTGGTTCCTCTGCCCATGCCCCCTATAGGGACTGTCAAATGCCCCCACCAGCCAGGCTGCAGTGCAGGAGGCCATAGAGTGGCCCCATTGGTGCCACTGTGTCTCTTCAGAGGTGGGACATGCTCAGGAGCAATGGGAAGGGCACAGTGTGAGTGAGCTGGCTGGGGATGTCTGGGTGAAAGCATCTGCTACAGAGAGAGTGGGACCTCTTCATATGGGAGAAGGGGAAAAAGGTCCTTGCAGCACGTTCTGGCTGGAAGAACGGGTCACCTGCATGTGTGGAGCTTGTGCCTGGTGCTTGTTGACAGGTGGAGGTGTCCGAGAGATACTCTGCAGCCTCCGAGAGCGGGAGCAGCACTGATGGCCACCCAGAGACAGCTGAGACAAAAGATGGTAAAACCTCATCCTGGGAATGACAGGGAAAACGGGCCCTTGACCCTGCATGGGACCAGGGCTTCTGTAGCTTCTGCCACTGCCACCTCAAACAGACCTGATGAAAGCCATGTGTGCATTCACTGCCTGGGAATTTGATATTCCTACCAGCATTACCTGTTGATTCCACAGCCTTATTCACACACTGACTGGTGTGCTCAGCAG
>NW_008236979.1:17176-29970 GCF_000691975.1 Corvus brachyrhynchos | reverse complement strand
AGCAGGAAAATGCTGCAGAGGCTGTTTGGAAATAAACTTTTTCCCTCCCCACCTTGCATCCCTGTTTTAGAGAGGAAAACACTTGAATACAGTAAATGCTTATGGGTAAGGGTTCTTAATTAAATTCTTTGTGGTGTAGGAAAGTGAAGGGAGGTGGGAATCTGCACAGCAAGAGCTGTGCAAACACTTCCCACTGCTGCCGCAGCGACTGGCCTTTGGTGAGAGCTAACCCGCATGTAAAGCAATACAGACTAGCATCTTCCACAAATCCCTAACTGAGCTTACTGGGGCCATCTTGCCCCTGAACTCCCTGGGCTTTGGACTTTTCCAGCCTGTCCCTGAGTCTCAGGTTTGCCCTCTGCAAGGGATGTGTGTGAGGTGGGGGCAGGACCCCCAGCTGGGACAGTGGGCTGGGAGCTGGGAAAGCCACACATGTGTCTTTTCCATTTCTGGTAGTTAAGAAGAAGGGCACAACTGGCCTGAAACTGAGCAACCTGATGAACCTCGGGAGGAAGAAGTCCAGCTCCCTGGAGAGCCCAGAGAGATCCCTGGAGACTTCGAGTAAGTGGCAGCATGAGTCCCTCTGCAGGGACTTGTCTCAGGGCTGGATCTCAGTGTGCAGGGTAGATGAGCACCAGGCATTATCCTCCTCAAATGTGTCTGTGCCAGGTGGTCCTGCCAGTAAATCCATGCAGATTATGGTGCCTGTGGCTCACAGGGTGACCCAAGAGGAAGGGTGGGTAATACCAGACATGCACTGGGACCAACTTTGTCCAACCATCTGCAGCTAACTTGCAGCTCCAAACCTATCCTGAATTTCAAGGGTCTAATTTTCAAGATTTTTACCCTTTTCACCCTGTTTTGTATGGATAGGACAGCTTGTCTTTGTGCTTCTGCTCTTTTTTTGGTGCCTGTGGCTTTGTGTTGTGTGGTGATCTCGTAACTTATGCATTAGATATCCCCATGCCTATAAATTAATATGGATTAAATGGAAAATGTGTCTTAAGTAAGCTGTGCTTGCTTGCAGGTTACCTGAATGTGCTGGTGAACAGCCAGTGGAAGTCACGGTGGTGTCAGATAAAAGATGGGCACCTCCACTTTTACCAGGACAAGAACCGAAGCAAACTGGCTCAGCAGCCCCTGAGTTTGGCAGGCTGTGAAATCATCCCAGAGCCAAGCCCTGATCACCTTTACTCCTTCCGCATCCTGCACAATGGGGAAGAACGGGTTGTTTTGGAGGTAGGGTGTACATTTCCAAGAAAGCTCCACTTAAAGTCATCAGCTTGTGTACCTTGGGAGGTTTAAATGCCAGTGAGTTCCTCCAGAGGAACCCTCAGTCCAGCAGAACAGAGCCTGAAGAGCAGGACTTTGGTTCATCTGCCTGTGGTCACCTGGAGTGTGTCCCACCCCACTGGTAATCTGGGCTGTGTCCAGAGGTCCATAGAGCCTTCATCTTAGGCACTCATCTTAGGGTGGGATGTGGGGTCCTCTGCAGGTTCCCATCTCTCTCCACCAACTGCAGGATAACCTTGGATAATTGAGTTCTGTGGAGTGCATTGCAGATGGTTAATGTTAGATGAGAAGAACGCCACTAGGGATTTAAGGCTGTGGTTAGGAGGAACAGAGAACTTCATCTTTTGACAACAGAGCCCCAAAGCCCCAAAGCCATGGGTCACGCATTCCAAGTAAGCCTATCACAGATCTGCCCCTGAAAGTGCAAGTGAATTCATCACCATCTGTTACTTTCCTTTGCCTGCATCCAGGAGTGTTTATCTCTAATCTTACTTCTCTCTGACGACAGCATGATTATAGTAGGAGGTGGACAATGTGAGCAATTTCCTGTATTTTTCCAGTGGGTGGAATATTTATAGCTAAACAACTGACTTCAAGGGCATGCCATGAAATTGGAAGATGTTTTTGTTGAGTTTCTGGTTCAGGGTATGTCTTTATCTAAGAAATTTTGCCCAATTGCAGATGTGAAGAAGAGGTGCTGGGAAAATTTACATTTTGTGAATGGAAGAATCTGTATTCTGTTGGGATGTCAGACTCAATGTACAGACTGGCTGGCTGGCAGGCTTCCCAGGGACTGAAGTCTCTGCTAAATAAAACAGACTGGAAGCTTAAAATACACTTTCCAGTTTGGAAAGTGTATATATATTCACTTACCCTGAATTTTACTTCGTGGTTACTGCTCTGACTCCTCAAATCAATGCAATAGGTGGCTGAATCAGCCAACTTCTTGATTCAGTTGGAGTCCCCTGCACTGGGGGTGCATGTGGCTATTTGCTAGAGCTGACTTCATGGCACAGAATTTAACTCTACATGTTGCAAAATGCCAGACTGCTCACTGCAGCCGGGAACTTGATACTGACCACGTTAAAGCAACTCTGACTCTCATGCTTTAAACTCTTCCCTTCCCCTCTCCCGTCTGCAAAGAGCCCTGGAAGGGGTTTCTGCTCTGGCAACGGGACCTCCTAGGCTCGGGTCTCCTTGCCTCTGTTCTAGCAATCCCATTGCTGCACTCTGCTGGTGCAAAATAAAACCCGCAGGCTTTCCTCACCCAAAGGTGCTCCCTGGTAGCATCTCCAGCCCCAGAGACTTCTTGTGCTCTTGTGCACAGCCGAGTTGATCACCACTGAAAGGAAAATGCAGACTGACTAGAAATTTTAGGAAGGAGCAGAGCAAAGAGCTGCATTTATGTAGCTGCCAAATTTTTGAATCAATCCATACACAGAGCTGTATTTTTAATGGAGCCTCAGCTTTATTATAAATACCCAGCAGTTCATCTCTCCCCTTGGAAGCCCAGGGGATTGCCAGCATGCTTCCCTACCCAATCTAAGCCCAAATCTGTGAGTGCAGAGAAACTGCTGCTGCAGCCTGTCCTGTCTGTCTGATCACCCTGCAGGCCAAGTCCTCGGAGGAAATGGGCCACTGGCTGGGCCTCCTCTTGTCGGAGTCGGGCTCGAAAACAGACCCGGAGGAATTTACCTACGATTACGTGGATGCTGACAGGGTTTCCTGCATTGTGAGCGCTGCGAAGAATTCCTTCTTGTATGTCAGGGGTAATGGGCTGGGGCTGAGTGGGGCTGGTAGAGGGGAAGCAAGCCAGAGCAGGGGCTCTCCCCTTGTGGGATGTTGGCTGCCATGGAAATAGGTGGTAAATTCACAGCTGCAGCTCAGTCACTTTCTCTTGGGACAGGAGAGCACTTACTGTCCCACCAGGGTGCATCTGGCCTGAGCTGCAGCTTGCCATGGGCCATGTGGCTGGGTGGCTATTGCAAAGGCAGGTTGGGCTCTCAGCCACCCAACCCATCATGCCACTGGGGCAGAGTGACTGGGCTGCTGTGGCTGAGGGCTGGGCAGGAAAGGAGAGAGCTGAGGGGAAATACAGCTCCACTCTGGTGGGTGCTGCTTAATGGGCAACAGCAGCAGTGATCACACTGCTTTGTGTGGCTCTGCCATCTCCTCTGCTGCACCTGGCTGCCTGGCCTTGCCCAGACCTCAGGACTGGTGTTCTGAGATGTCCAAAAATGCAGCACTGCAGAGCCACGCAGCAAATCCGATCCCTTCTGATGGGATGTCCTGCTGCTTGTTCACAGCCTCATGCAGAGGAAATACTCGGAGCCCAACGCCTACATCGACAACCTGCCCAAGGGCAGGATGCAGCAGGATGAGCTGTACGACGATGTGGATCTGCCAGACCTGCCTGTGGTAAGACAGAGGCCCTGCTGCAGGGAGCTCTGGGGGGACCATGGCAAACATCTGGCCACAGAAAGTCTCCAGCAGTGAAAGGGGGGTTTTCCAACAGTGGTGAAGGGGATTCGCAGCCCCTGGGGAAATCCTGGCTTTTGCAATGGAGCAGAACCAAGTGCTGGAGAGGAGTTGCTAAGGAATGGGAGAGAGGTTTCCAGAAAGGAGCTGTAGGGATCCTCAGGCAGCTGGGATAAAATTCCCCATAAAATTTCATCAGCAAACAGCATGGATTATTTGGTGATAGTGGGCTTTTTGGAGCCTGGTATTTCAAAATTCCTTTTTATGCCTGTAAGAGCAAGTCCTGTGTGTAAGGGCAAGAACAATGGGTCATGCTGGGACTGGGACTGTTACCTCAGGAAAGGCAAAGAACATGGCAGGGGTTGCTGGATGTACAACAGTGTGATACCCTTGCATGGGGCTGCTGCTACCATCAGAGAGACCTATTGAAGGAAAACAGGAGGAGCCTTTCCTGCAGTACATCAAAAAGCCCTCTGTGCAATGACTCAGAGACTGGGCCTTTAGTTCCTCCAAGACTTTCGGAAAATACTCCAGATTGCCTGAGATAGTGCTGCTCTGCAGCGAGATGTTTCTTGTGCTTCTGGTTGCAGCAGATGGTCTCTTTTGCAGGAAGAAGTACCCAAGAGTGAGAGCAAATTGGAGGGGGACCAAGACAGAGTGTATCTGGATCTCACTCCAGTGAAGTCCTTCCTACACTGTGCTGGCAAGATGTCATGCCAGTCTTCACCCCTCAGCTCACCATCTTTAGAAAGGGCTGCCAACAAGGCTGCCCCAGAGAGCACAGCCGAGACAGCCCCCATGGCTAAGGAAGCTGAGCCCTGTACTAAGGCAACAGAGACCTTGGAGCAGGTACTGTCCAATCCCACTTTGTTTCTCCTTTCCAGAAACACCCAGAGAAGCCAGAACCCGAGGAGGCTCTGCCACAGGTGCCTGCTGTCAAAATCCAGACCCAGCAGCAGAACGTTGCCTTCCCCCAGGCAGCCCCCGAGGTGCCAGTGGGCACAGTTCCAGTGGGCAGTCCCCAGCTGGTGCCTGCACACCGGCCCAAGATGCCACTGCCAGGTGAGTGGGCTGCTCAGATGGCCCAAGGGTGCTAAAAGAGAGGTGGTGCCCTGTGCTTTGACTAACATCTGCTCCACAGCAGTCTGTGTGCTGAGTCTCGTGGTTGGTGACTTTCCAGACCCTCACTTTTGTTTTCAAGCACCTGAAAAGGTTTTGTCCCTCCTGCTTTCTTCCTGTGACTGAGCTTGTTTTGGTGGGCTGTGTTTCCAGCAGCAGCAGTGGAAACCAAGCTGGGCAAGAACAGGACGGAGGCAGAGGTGAAACGGTTCACGGAGGAGAAGGAACGGCTGGAGAAGGAGAAGGATGAAATCCGGGCTCAGCTCACCCAGCTGCGCAAGGAGAGACGGGAGCTGAAGGAAATGCTTGGGGGCAGCACAGGTACAGCAGGGCAAGGTGGGATGTGTGGAAATGAGCCAGGGTGGGACTGTGGGGAAAGAGGGAGCAATGAACCTGGCCCTCCTGGGATCGGAAGGGATGGGGGGAACCTGGTGCTTTGAGCCAAACCACATAACCCAGATTGCACTAGAGCAAGAGCCACAGTCCCTCTTGGGGCAAAACACAAGGAAAATGTACAGGACATGCCGTGATCCCTACTCCCCTCAGGAGCTCCCCAGGTTCCCAGCAGGCACCAAGATTCCTCTCCCTTCACAGACAAGAGCCTGGAGCAGAGGCTGAAGGAGATAGATGAAGAATGCAAAAGGAAGGAGAGCCAGAGGGTGGACCTGGAGCTGAGCCTGGTGGAAGTGAAGGAGAACCTGAAGAAGGCAGAGTCTGGCCCAGTGACACTGGGCACGGCTGTGGACACCACCCACCTGGAGAACACAGCCCCGCGGGTACGTGGGGCACCCCTGGGATGCACAGCAGGGTCCTGGCCTCTAGGCAGTCACGCTGCTTAAAAATGTAATAATTAATAATAGCATCATTGGTGTAATATGCAATCTTGTATAAATGTATAGCTTATATGTATGTATTGATTATTATATATAATATACATAATATAATAATAATCTAATGAGGTAACAGCAGTAATGGGGAAGTGAAAGGGAGCAGAGGCTCAGGAGACTGGCTGTATTTTCCTGTGGGACCTTGAGCAACACCCTCCAGAGCCATGCAGGTCTGCACTCAGCTCCTTCTGAACTTGGCTGAGCTAAGGGATGGTTTTTGCAGGAGGAGATTCAGGCATCTAAATTCCTTCTTGGGAACTTGTTTCCCATGAAATGGAGATCTTCACCACCTGGATCCTGCTCTGTACTTCTACTTAAGTCCTCAAAACCCAAACACACCACAAACTCCCCTGGTATTTCTTTGAAATTGGCATGTCACTGAAACAATGCTTCTCAGTGCAAATGGGATGATTCTGTGACTAGGAGATGGTGGGAGAGGGCAGCAATCTCTCTCAGTAGTCTCTAGTCATAACCATTTCTATGATTTTTATTGTAGGTTCAGGCAAAAAGTGCCAGTCCAGCAAACAGCGCAGAGAACTCACCGGTCAACTCAGCAACAGCTTTAAAAAACCGGCCTTTATCTGTTATGGTCACGGGGAAGGGAACAGTCCTACAGAAAGCTAAGGTAAGGTACAGCAGAAAAATCCATCTGGGACGGCCACTGCTCTTCCCTTCTGGCAGTGGAGCAAACTGGCTGTGGTGGGATGGGGTTGTGGGGGGTCTCACGTCCGGGAAACACCCCTGACCAGCACAGTTCAGAGCACGTCAGCCTGGTTTTCCTCCAGTCTTTTCACCTGGGTTTGTCTTGCCTACAATTTAAATGAGTAAATATATGTATTGTTTATAACTTAGAGACATCCCTGACCCACCCTGCAGCCAAAACCACCCGGGGACCAGATGATCATGTTGCACTTTATGGCTACTGTGGCTTGCCTGATTTGCATTTCAACTAATTTGCCTTTATTCCTTGGCAGGAATGGGAGAAAAAGGGAGCTAGTTAGAAGCACATTTTTCAGAGATGGACTAAAGACTCGAATTGCCCACGCATGGCCCAGGGGATTCAACCATCTGTCGGTGGAGGTTGGGTGTTCCACACCACCACACACCAAGTGCCTCCTGCACGTCGCGCCAGGGGCTCAGACGCAGCACTGGAGTCAGCAGCTGCTGCTAACGAGTTATCCCAAATGAACTTGCTCTTTCCAGACAAATCCCAATCACGTAGCTAAAACAATAACAACCAGTGGCAATCCTTCCATCAAAGTCCTAACCCAGCTGATGTAAACAAGAATGTTACTGTACATAGGGGTGTTTTGTGTATTTCTACTCTGAAGGTTTATCAATGAGTTATTAAGGTTTCTATATTAGTGACTGTAGTGGATTCAGAAGGGGCCTCTACTATTCCTCAGCCTGGTGGGTTTCAACCTGTCCTGATAAATTGGAGTCAACTAAAGTCTCACCTGTCTTGCTGCCAGTCATCACTCAGCTGCATTTCATCCAGCCTTCAGTCAAGGGCTAGCCCCACATGTGAGCAATGCTTCAAACATGAAGGAGAAGCACACAGCAGCTTGTCCAGGGCATTTTTTATCAGTGTCCTGATGCATTCCAGCATCTCCTACCAGCTGCAGATTTGCTAGAATATTGAGCTACTCACCTTCTCATGCTGTAATAAGCTGTGTTACAGACTGGCCAGCACCAAGAGCTCTGGGCAAAGAAGATCTGCCAGGCAGATCTGCCAGGCAGATTCAGTTAATTTTCTTGAAGATCTTACTTCACCTCAGGAGTTAGTTCTGGGGGGGGAAAAAAAAAAAAAAAAGAAAAGAAGTCGTATTTGAGGGCTTGCTCAGCTGTTTTATGGGAAAGCTGGATCCCAGTGTATCCTTCAGGGCTTGCCCTTTCCCAAGAGAGGGGAGGTAAAGCTGTCCCCATGCTCCTGCCCCAGCTGTGATGGTGTCTGTTCCTCACAGAGCTGCAGCTGTTGAATGTGCTGAAGATATCCCTGTGCCCTTGAGTCCCTCCAACTGGAGGGCTGAGCAGCCTTCCCTGCAGTAAGGCTGCACTGCCAGGGCTCTGCTGAGCTGCTGGCCACCTTGGTGCTGTCACCCTTATTTCCTAATCATTAATACTGTCTTTGGGCCCTGGCAGTATGGCCCACAAAGCCCACCCCTCTCTATCCTACCCAAGCTTTCTAATGAAAGATGTTGGATATTTGGAACTGCTAAACATAAAGACAGTGAAATTTGAAGGGTGGTAGTGGGTTGGCAGAAATCTATGCACTCCTCCCTGTCACCTGCTGACATGGCTGATGGCCTGGAGACACCTCTCCCTGTCTCCTCTGATGGCCCTTCAGCCTCGGAACCCAGGCTCAGTAACTGGGTTGACTCTATGGGGCTGGAGCTGTTTTCCAACCCTACAAAGTTAAAGCAGCACCAGTTCCCTGGACGGGTTGTCCCTGGGGTGCTGTGGCTATACCAGAGCCAGGGTAAAGGCAGACAGGAAAGATGTTGTACTTTCCTCACCCTTGAGAATCTTTGACAGGCCTGAGACCACCATAAAGGGCTGTTCTTTCTTCATGCAAAGGCCAAACAGCCAGTGGGATGAACAGGGCTGTGATGTCCAGGGCTGGTGCTGTCACTGGGGTGAGTGAGAGAATGTGCTGACAAGGGGTTCTGGGCTTGCTTGCCCTCATCACAGAGCCAGGGTGCAACAAAACATTTGGTCAGGGTATCCTGCAAGCAAGAAAGGCAACCTTGCTCCCATTTTTTTTACTCTTTAGTTTCCACTCTGGTGCAGATGGAGGAACTGCTAATCCCAGGCCTCAGGAGCCTCAGCTGTCAGGCTGCCCCTGTGCAAGGTTTTCTACATAGGAAAAATTCATGCAAATAAACAGCTGACTCTTCTGGTTCAGGACCATGGGGACTTCCTTCTCCAGAAGGCCACAGGCTCCATGAAGCTTTTTTTTTGACCTATGATGAGCTGGCAAGAGACCCTCTCTATGCCCTAAATATCCATGTAGTGCTGTGCCCTCACCTACAGCCTGCTGTCATCCTCCAGAAGTTGTCCAGACATTTCACAGTGGTACTGAGACAGCGATGGACAAGAGCAGCTCTGCTTTCCCCTTCACAGCCCAGTCAGCTTCAGTGGTCCTTCTGGGATGTCTCCATGAGGGAATGGTAAACATAGGCAAGTCCTGAACAGCACACTTTCCCCAAACAAGAAATGTTAAACAATGTCCCTGTGTCCCCATTGTTTTCCTAACTCAAGGCATTTCCTTTGTTGTAACTGTGACCTATAAAGTGGCGCTTTAGAGGGTTTTATAATAAAATGTTGAGTATATTATGTTACCAGTGTTTTTCTCAGTAACGGGGCTTGTCCCTGCTCTACTTTCCAGTAGATTTCAAGTACATCAAATACCCAACACCATTAGTTACTACAAATCCTTACTATGCAGTCTACAACTGCAGAGAACTATAGCTTAAATAGTAGTGACTGCACTGTCAAGTAAAACAATTTTTGGAGATCTAACCCACTGTAGAACAGCAGTAGCCCCGACAATTTACATGAATACACATAATAAACTGCTGCCGGTATCTCTGTAGCTCAGTCCTCTTGCACAGAACAGCAGTGAAAAACCTTCCACTACCTTCCTCTGGCCACTAGATAGCAACTGTGTACAGGCTTAGTGCCTGCTGTAGTCTCTGAGGGGAAGCTGGAAAGGGAGGAAAAAAGTTATGAAAGAAAACAGTTTGAGGCCTTTACAGAACAGACACCAAAACAAACACATCTGTGAAATATCTCCTGGTGGCTCCACTCCCACAGAAAGCTTGGGGAGGCACTGTAGCTACAGCACGAAGTCCTGGGGAAGGTCCCACTCCCTGGCCTCTCCTATCCCACCCCTTGACACAAGCCTGCCAATGAGCTCCTTAGTGTCCTGTCAGTCTCTGAGCCCAGGAATCCCCAAATAACTCTGGGGGATTGCTTTTGTGCACTGAATGGACAGCAGCAGCAGTTGCTTTTGTCCTTCCCCAGCATTGCTGCCCCATCACCTATAGCTGCTTTAGAACACCCCTGTATCAGCTCCAGCTGATGAAGTTACTGCTTTGTTAGTCATTCCAGTGCGATTCTCACCTGTGCACACTGCAGCCAGGCCACCGGGGGGCCTGAAGTGTCCCAAGCAGAATTCCATATTCTTCTGGAGGGAGATTTCCTGCTACAAACCATTTTCCTTAGCAAGTTTCTCACTTAAGTACCTCCACAGTTCTTGCTTTGGATACACAGAACAACCCCACAACAGCTCCTGGGGGTTCCTGACTAGCACATGATTTTCCACTAAGACAAAAGTGATAGATTTTAAAGGAAAAAAAATTACCTGCTATCCGTGGAGAATTTGGCCTGAATGTTTATGTAAGATGTCTCAGGTATGAATCAAATTAATTTACTTTTACTGCGGAGTAAGATTGCAGGGGTTTTTGAAGCTGAAGAAGCCAGCTGGCTTTACAGGGAGCATCAGCAGACCTCCTGCAGGCTGGCCTCAGCTTTTGGTATGCAGGGAGAATGGCACAGTGGGGTCAAACCCCAGCTTCCCTCTGCAGCCTTTACAATACAGGCACCACACAACATCACTTACCACAAACAGGCATGGTTTTGCTTGCTGAGGGAAGGTAAGACTAAAGGGAGTGAAAATCATGGCACTTACTTAAATCCCATTTTTCTAAAGGAGAAACAGGCTCTCTCTTGAGATCAGCATGTGGCCCAACACCATCCAAGGCTCACCCAGCAATCCTCCAGAGCAAGAGTAATTCACAGCTCCATTACAACAGCCCAGACATCTAGTGACAACCTGGCACGGGCAGCAGCCTCTGAGCTCCTCTGATGCCAGACAGGATTAGTGCTGCCTTTGCAGGGGATCCCTCAGTGCCCATGCCAGCCTCAAATACTGACTCAGCCTTAGGGAATGAGCTCAAATCAGGTAAAGTCTCATTAAATATTTCTGATTGAATCAAAGCAAGTCTTTGAGAGTGAATTTAATAAGGGAACATGTCAGAGACCCCAGCCACTTACCTATTCACGCTTTTTTAATTAAAATTTACAAGAGAAAGGGCCTAGAAACTAGCCAGGATGGTCAACACAAATTTTTAGAAAGAAAACAGCTCCAAAAACTGCTCAGCAGTGTCCTCCTTGCCTGTGGGATCAGCAGGTCTCTTCAAGACCATATATCCTAATTATCAGCCTGGCTTTTCCCATCCCCTCCCAATGCCCCACAATCTTATTACCTTGCAGAGTGCTTTGTCCCATACAAAAGGAGAGCTGGTGGGTGCTGCTGCTGCCAGAAAATGTCTGAGCATCTACCCAAGGCTTCAGGAACCACCTACTTTCAGGAGGAGTGTCAGGAGGAAGGTCACAGTCACAACACATGTAGATCCCTGACCATGTGGGGATCCCTGGGGCACTCTGGGCACTGAGCCCTCAGCCAGGCATACTCAGAGCCCAAAAACTGGGTTTAGAAACCAGCTTTCCTGAGCTGCTCCATGAGTTTCCAATCTCTCACATCATTTCTACTTGAGAAACTGATGCACAGAGATAGATTCGTCCTGTCCAGTGTTAAAATGTTGTCTCCAGCATGAGATTTTGCAGTCTGTGCTTCCCGAAAACCACAGAGATATCTGTGTACCTGTGGTGCTTAAAACCAGCAGGATGGTAAAAATGCAGGGTTTCCCCAGCTCAGGACCCAGGCAAGCCTGCTTCATCCCCCATACAACCCGTGCATGCTAAACACTTACTTAATACCTGTGCATTAAAACAAAGAGCTCACAAAGATTACACCAGATGGCATTTGCTGCAAGGCAAAGTGCTCAGCAGCAGTATTGTACAAACTATCCTGCAAACAGCACAAGGAAAAGGCTTTAAGCACTTGTAGAAGGCCAGGAAAGCATGTCCCAGCTCCAGAGCTGCATGCCAGGCAATGTAAATACACTGCTGTTTGAGAGGATAGACTGATCCCTGTGAGGAGTGAGCTAATGATGCTGTTAGGCAAACGATGGAACAGAAAACCCCAGGGAGCTGCAGACCCACCAGGGCAGTGGGGTGAGATTGGGGGGGGGTCCCTCGGACCCTTCACACAAACGAGGATGCACAAGGAGGATGCACAAGGAGGTCAGGGAGACTTTTGAGAGCAGTCTGGCTGGAATCCAGCCAGCTCCACAGGCACTTCTGCACCATACCACGAACCACGTCTTTGGTGTGAGTCTGATCAAGCCCACTCTCCCCACATGAAGAGAAGACTGGCAGGTTAATAGCAGAGGCAATGCTGAGCTACAGCCATGCTGAAATAACATTAATAGATTAGTTTCCCTTTGTATCCCAAATGTCAGCCCTTCAACTAAGCCTCTATTCTGCTGTGCCTTAGGACACAGACAATCTACCAAAGTGACAGGGACAAGAAAGGAGAATTTCCTCTTTCTCCCAGCCTGGTTTCTCCCACAAGGCACAACAGTGCTTCTCCTGTCTCAGTGCCAGCTTTCATCCCTGAGAGTGCTTTCAGACCATTCTTCTTTTGACAACAAACCTGCTGAGCAATTTGTGTCTCTCTTTGTCCATCCAATGTTACTATTCAAACTCGGGGCCAGGACATCTGGGTAGAGGGATTTTTCTTCTTCTGGGAACAATAGACACTATTCTCACGAGCACTGGCAGTCACAGTTAATATCTCTGCCTTGAATCTGTGCAGACCTGATTGCACTCTCCTGAGGTGACAGACACCATGGGAAAGTCAGCAGAGAACAATCCAACGCTGGGAACCATGGGCGCTGGGGGAGCAGTTACGTAAATTTTACAGGTTTGTGGGCGAAGTGATCTAGTGATGCAGGGAGGCTGATGCTCCAAAGGATGTGGCCAAACTGTCTCTGGAGATATGTGAACCATCACAGCCCAATAAATTCAGAGAAGAAAGCAGCATGGACAACATATGAAACAGAATAGAGGCTTTTAATCAAGTTTCCTTCCTCTTCCTCTGTCTTCCTT
>NW_008236979.1:5929-17100 GCF_000691975.1 Corvus brachyrhynchos | reverse complement strand
CTGACTTCTACATATTTTTTTGCTATCTCGAAGATCTCTCAAAATCTGTTAAAAAAAACCCCAAAACAATCACACGACCTTAAGACCCGGATGAGGGAATGCAAAATGCCAGAAAGAAATACTTAAACACAAGTATTTACTTCAATTATAAAAGAAAGAGAGCACTGGGAAGCCCAGTTTGTGCAATACAGGAACTGGGAATAGCCTCAACACAGTCCCTGTGCTGGACAATGCCTGTGAGTGGCAGAAAGTGTTCCTGGACAGAGAACTGGAGCCCTCGGCACATCTGTGTCAGTGCCTCTGATCCATTTGCCTTTTGCTGTGCTGGAGGGCTCTGGAGAAGTGCTGCAAACCCCTTGGACTCCACTTCACATGGGAATGCAGAGGAAGGGCTGGAGATCTCGGAGCGTCACCCCGGAGAACTCCTGTTGCAGAAGACAAGCACAGATGTGGGATGGGGGCTTTAGGACCAAGGGATAAGGTCACACTCAGTCCACAACAACCAAACAAGCATTCCCCTAGCCTTAGCTGACAGATATTAGAGGCCACTGGAAGTCAGAATTTCTGGGTTCAGGTAAAAAGCAAAATACTGGGCAAGGGGAAAACCCACTTAACTTGAGAACTTCATGCTATGGGCACAGGACCAGAGACTCCCCCACCCCTCTAGAGAGCCAGAGACTCCCCACCTCCTGGCCATTGCTCCCCTGCTGCACAGAAGGAAGGCAATGGGGAAGCTTTTACACCATGAACAGCACTGAAAGTAATAGGGAGGGGGTCCAACAGAAACAGCTCCCTCCCATTGAAAGGGAGTCAAGTCTTTTCACCTGGGGAGCCTAGGAAAGATTCTTTCTTGTAGCAGGGCAGAGGGAAAAGGGGAACAGAACAGAGTGGAAGGCTACCAAAATTATTAGATCTTCTTGAGGTCCCCTCACAGTCAACTCACTTAGTGGATGTGTAAAAATGCACAGCTTCTTGAGAGAAGCCCTTGCTCCCCTCAGCACCCCAAACCTCTCCACTTTCCATAAGATAGAGACCACCTCAGGACCAAGACCTGGCCACCCAACAGCTGTCCAAGAGTTACAGCCACTTCTGTGCTTCAGGGAGAGGTGGAGATGTGGGATCAGTTCGGAGGGGCTGCTGCCAGCTGATCCTTACTGGTCTCGCAGTGGGGTCCTTCCCAGCCGTGGCACTCGCAGCGGTAGCTCCCTGGCCCAAGGATGCACACGCCCTGGTTCATGCACGGGTTGGGCTTGCACAGGTTCACGGGGCTTCTTGCTTCTGCAACAGACATAAGCAGAGGAGTAGGCTCAGGCATCTCTGGAGTGTTACTAGCTAGGACCCACATCCATCAGGAATGCTGCAAAACATGATATCAAGGGCTAATGGGACTGGAAAAACATTAACATGGCAGAGGGTGCAAGCCACAACCCTGTCTTGACACTTTAACCTAGAGAGCAGAATGGCTTTGCTAGGTGTCCTAATCTGGAGGAGAATATTCCTAGTAAAGTCTAAAAGAGTGACATCATGATAGGCTGCATACCACAGAAAAGCAAAATGGAGCATCTTCAGAGCTGTGAGCACCCCCAAACTCCCCACATCCAGACATGGACAACACAGAGCAAGACACATGCCCTGCTCTAACAAGTTCACAATCCCAAATGCCACTGAAGTTCAAACCTCACTTTGCCCCAGAGAGGACAAAAGTTTCCACTAGAGAGGAATAAGGAGAAGTTGCCAGCTGGGAAGCGAGGATGGCATGAATGGAAAACAACACAGGGAAAATTTCTGGGCTTCTTTTCTAGGAGGTTTGAGAGCAGCCTGCAAGCACAGCCCAAGCTATTAGCCCTGTTGTTATGAAGTATGTGACAGCTTTCCCAACCCTCTCAACACAACAGAGCCCAGCTGTCAGCAGGGCTGGCAGTGTTCCATGCTGCCTTGCTGCCAATACATTAGGTTAAGTAGCAGCATCCCAGAGGGATTTGCTTCCAGTCTGCTGGCAACACCACTGCAGTGTTGGTGAGGGTGTGAAATTCCTCTGCTCAACAGCTACATGGTGCAGAGCTGCTTGCCTTAGTCTTTGCTCCAGGGTAGAAAAAACACAGAAAGAATAGGAAAAGGAGAAGAAGAAAGAATACAAATACCATCCCCTACCTGTCAGGCAGCTTTCTACAGCTTAACACACACTGTGCTCATTCTCACTGTACAGATATGTGCACATCAAGTCTCAACCTACACCTAACACTGGCAAAATTATAATTGAATTTTTTCTTGGACAGTCCTAGATCTGAGACATCTCAATCTTTAGCTCCGGTGGATTTTATAGGGAACCCAGCTGGGGTCAGAAACGTTTTTGTCATCATGGGACTTCTGAGATGGGGTCCTGCCTGATAGTGTATCCCCCCCCCAGGGTGGACACTTCCACTTTCATTGGGCTGGAAGAGCCACTGGCAATGAGAGCTGGATCTCTTGGACACACTGCTCATCTCCCAGGTGCTGCTGTTCCCCAGGGAGCTGCTCCATGGTGCTCTGCTCTACAGGTCATGTGTCTACCACATCCCTCCAGGGCTGCTCCACAGCATAACCTCACAGTCCCTGCTTTGGGGAATCATTTCTCTGAATTCAAGCCTGCTGTTAACATACCTTAAACAAGGTTCTTGCACTTTGATGATCCCAATAACTCGTATTTCTATTAATCAGATTCATATCTATTTAACGCTTGGGATCTTTTCTCCTAAACCCTGGGTCCTTTTTTTCTGTACTCTTTTCAGCTGAGCCTCAGAATTAATACCATATTCCAGGTACCTAGAGGCAGGGTCTGTTTCTCATGAGTCATATATTTTTGAAGTCCTTTCACAGACAATGATTCTGTTATTAAGCCTCGGACTTGGGAGTAGAAGACTGAGTGAAGGGCTTATCTTTACATCGCCCTTGGTCCCAGCCTATCTAGTACAAACTGTGATTACCTGCACATGAAACGAAAGCAGCAATTCAGTCTCAGGAAATGGTATGTTATTACCCTGACTCCTTGAACCTTGCTGTCTCTTCCCCTTCACCCCTGGCATTTTAGCTAATTTCAAGGTACAGTACATTGTTTTTGTAATAACACAGCTGAAAGTACCACTGCAACAGAAACACGCTGAAAAGCTCCAGGTAGAAACCATCTGCAGAGCCTGCCAGGAGAGGGGCTCCTCACCCCAAAGAGATGATGCTATAGCTCTTTCTAAGCCTGAAGGAGACACGGGCATGCCCAGAGATGAAAAGGACCTCTGTGCTGAAGCTCAAACATGCTTCTCCGTTTGATTTTACAAACATGTTGAAACATAATAAAAGCAAATAGCTAGATGTTAAACTTAGGCTATTTTGAATGAGAAAACAAGGCATTGTATTTTAACTAGGAGCACTTTCACCACCACTGTCTGCAAACTAGGGCTGCTGTCCTTTTTGAAAAGCTGATTTCCATAAAATACAGGCACTCACATTCAGGACTCTAAGTTTCAAAGAAAGTGCACCTTTATTTTTAGCCTCTCACAAATGCAAGTTTTATAGGAATATTTGAAATTCTTCCTTCCACTTTGAAGATAAGGATTTGGTCCTACAAACAAGATTAATCACAATTTGTCTGAAGGCCTAGTTTAACAGTCTGAAGGCTTCAAAATTGACAGATTCTGTTTTTAAGATTAAATACAGTGCAACACAAATAAAATCTCAAAAGCCTACATGATAACTGCAGTAGTGGGATATTAAGGAGGAACGGGAATGATGAGGTTGTAGACTCACCACTTTACAAACACCTGGTCACAAACCTGTTGAACAAGAGAGCAGAGACCTCACTCAGGGACCAGCACAAAAAAGGGACCCATTAAGCCCCCCCCCAGCAACACTGCAGGGGTACAGTAACACACAGCAAATTCTACAGATATAAAATAACATCAGAAAAAGAGCAAACTTCTTTTTCTTTCAGAGAAAGCAGAACCTAGACCTAGCAGGACTGGAAAGAGCCAGTCACACTATGCCCACTCTCACGCACTGGACTGAATCTTAGGGAAGTTGGTTACTATTCCTCTAGGATTGCTTTGGACAGTCATCAGATCTCTGTGTCATAGTTTCCCCATCTGTAAAAGGTAAAAGACAGTATCGAGTTCAGTCAGTACAACATCAGAAAACCTACAACAGCAGCAGCTGGTGGCACTGACAGAGAGAGTGGACTGGAGGCTCTCCTACCTTCACAGATCCTTTTGATGATAAGCCCTTGGTAATACTGCAGGTCTTCATAGGAGGAGATGTGGACCAGATAGCTGGGAGACCCAGCAACTCTCAGCAGCGTGTCCCTCTCTGCATCCCCAACAACAACCACGAACACTAAGATGCCGTTGTGCCTCAGCTGCTGAGCTGGGGCAGCTGCATCCTGCATGCCACCTCCATTGGTGAGCAGCACCACCACCTTGTTGACACCAGGTCTTGCTCCCTTCTGCACGGTCATTACATCACTGTAAACATGGAGCAAGGCACTTCCAGCAGAGGCTGAGTCCCCAAGGAAAGGCACCTGGTCGATGGCCTGGACAACAGCAGAGTTGCTTGTGTGGGTGTCCAAAGCAAACACAGTGTGAGCTTTGCTGCCATAGATCACCAGCGCAATTTGGGTGACATCCCGGTCGATGACGAAGTGCAAACAGCTGCTCCTGACAAAGCGCCTCAGATGCAGAAAGTTCTCCAGGCCAACTCCAGACGAGGCATCCACAGCAAATGCCAAGTCAAGAGACTGGGCCTGGCAGCCTGTGGAAAGGAGCACAAATATGGTATCTCTCAGAACATGCATCTACTCCTTTCTGACTGAAAAACAGCAGTGGGAGGAAATCGTGGGCAAAATTCAACACTGGTGATCACCAACTTTGAAGGGTGATCTGTGTCCCTTTCACAGTCATAGGCAGAGATTCATCACAAAAATCACTCACGGAAGGTTAGTCCCTGGATCTGTGACTAAAACCAAAACAAGGACATTCATCCTTCTGTCCTTCCCTCCTCCCTGATGAAATTCAGGACACCTCTGCATGGTTTTGCAGACTTGTTCCACAATGCCCCTGCCACGCTTTTACCTTCAGGACTGCCCACACTGCAGATTTTTCTCTGCAGCTCTGGGATCCTGTTGAACAGGTCCTGGGGGTCAGAGTAGACAATGGTCTGCTGTGGATTGCCAGTCACTGTGGTCAGCTCTGCTCTCATGAAGCTGTTGCCTACGCCGATCAAGAACAGATTTTGGTCCTTTGCGTACTTAGCGGCTTCTGCCACCGAATCCTGGGACTTGGAGTCAGTGAGCAGGACAACCACACGTGGGAGATCATCCTGCACATCTGCAAAGACTGGGGTACTCCTAAAACCGTGCTGTGCAATGTGTTGCAGGGCTCTGCCTGTCAGGGTTCTTCCTCCACTGAAATTCAAGGCATCAATACTCTTCATGAGACTGAATGCATCCTTGTGTTGGCCCAGTTCGATGGGTATCTTGACATCATCATCGTACAGGGCCACCCCCACGCTCATTGGCGAGTCCTGGCCCACCATGGCTTGAAGGAATCTCTTGAGGAAGGCCTTGAAGCGCAGGAACCCTTCCAGTGTGACCCCTGCTGAGCTGTCCATGAGAAAAAGGAGATCCACACCACACTCAAGGCTCAGCTTTGCTGCTGGAAAGGGAGAAGGCGATTAGTCATTTGCAGGGCAATCCCTGCAGGGGCCTGCTGGAAGCGTTGTGGAGAGGGGACATTGTGTCCAGTAACCCAAACATTTTGCCACTCACATCATGAGTTGGAGGACAAATGTGCCAGGAGCAGGCTTTGCTTCAGTTGGATGCCATATAAGCCTTTAGAGACAGGAAATATCTATGGGAATTCATGAACTTTAGGATGGCAAACTTCAAATCAGAAATGGCAACTCCACCCTCTTAGTGCTGTGGGCAAAACACTCTGAATGACACAACGACAGATTGGAGAGAGAGTCCAAGCACCAGACCCTCACCTATGACACCCTGAGATGCTTCGAAGTGGGAGCCTTGGTCCTGGGGAATGTAAGTACAAGGTGCTTTCTAATGATCAGGAGTTTTTGGCTTTTTTTACACTGAACCCCCAAAACCAGGAGCTCCTGCTGGACCCATGTGTGCAGGGAGGGGACCAACAGACACATCCATGTCTCTCCCAGTGTCTCTGTTCTCCTGATCACATGGCAGCTGCATTTAGACACAAAGGCAGCCATGCCAGGGTGAGACTGTCAATATTGGTTCTCTCCGTACCCACATGGTGTCTGAACAGCAGGACCCAGTCACTGGGCCTGACACAGTTGGGATCAGCATGAGAATGAACTCGGCCTGCCTTCTGGAGAAAAGCCCAACCCCAGGTGTCCCCACGGTGGCACAAAGGGCACCACGAAGGCAGGACTCGGCCGAGAGGGAAGGAAACAGAGCACACGTTCACACCTACCACAGTGGACGTCTGCTGCGTACCCCAGCATGCAGAGGCAGTGGTATCTGTCCAGTCCCTCTGGGACACACGTGCCACCATTCTGGCATGGCTGGGAGTCACAAGGGTCTAAACAGGACAGGGGAGAGAAAGACAGGGAGTCAGCAGGGAGCCTGCCCCTCCCCATCCTCTGCCAGTGTGAGCATCGCCATTAGTGGAAAAAGGGTCACAGCTCTGCTCCTCTTGCTACAAGTTTGAACTAACACAGCGCCATGTGTACTCTCACCTCCATGGCAATTTCCTTTTGGGATGGGTCTCCAGCAGGCTATAGCAAGAAAGCAAACCAGACTGTGACTTCATTTGATTTGGAACAATGCCAGTGACACCATATTCGTATAAACAGAGAAATGCTAAAGGTCCTGTGCCCTGCCAGATTTACAGCAGCAATGAAGGGGTCAGGGTCTGGTCTGCTGCTTAGACAGTGTTGTACTGATAAAGAAAATAAAGCTGCTGTCACCTGAACTTGCAAAAAGGACTGAAGGACCACAGCTATTTCAACAGCCAAAAAATAGGCTGGTGATCATCATGTGTCAGGCTCCCTGCTAACCTGATGCTGCTTATGGTACCAAGTGTATGACTGGAGGCATCACTGCGTGCTCCTCTGGCTGGAGAACACTGACTCCCTGCAGGCACTGGGAAACAGTGCAAGACTCTGCCCCTGGGACATGAACAGCCAAGGATTCACCAGCTCCTCAAGTGGAGGAGAAATTACTGGGAGACATTTTAATCCAAAAGAACTCTGGTCATAGATACCCATGAGAAACAAAAAAATTGATTAAATATCTACTGACCACTGTCTCTCACTCAGAACAAAATTTTTGAGAAGTGAAAGCAAACACCTGTCTTTTTGTTCTTTAGTTATTACCTCTCCTGCTTCATAAATTAAAATTTTGGAAAAGCAAACTCCCACCTGGACATACAGTTCGGAAGCACCTGGATGGGTGTTTTATCAAGACTCGCTTCCACCTGAAACAGGAATTTAAATATAAATATTAACAAGGTGCCTTTAAGGTTGACCTTACTGTGTTTTCAATGGAACAAATTTTCCTTTGAAAACACAGGTTTTCAAAACAAGTATTTAAAAAAAAAGTCCATTCTAAATGAGGTGGCAAAAGGAAAAACATAATTGCATCAAATCTACCATTTTGATTTTGAATTCAGCTGTAATCTTTACATTTAAAGATTATGGATGCATTTTTAAGACTCAAAAAAATTATTTTGTTTGCTTGCTTCTCAGATCAGCCAATGATCAGAGCAGAGACTCTTCCTAGGACTAGAGACCATGCTTGCATCAGTCTTCTGAGGGATCTTCATCCCAGTAACAGTCAAGGTCAGATAAAAGCCTCATTACTGTATTTCTTATCTCTCAGCCCCATGCATTTTTAGAGATGTGGGTGTCCAGCTTACCTGATGAAAGGGCACAGTGAAGCCTGCACTGCATTGGGCTGCTTTGAGCCTTTCCAACACACATAGTTGCCAGCCAGTTCTTTCACAGTTTCCAGGGTCCTTCGTTCACAAGGGTGGGACTCAACTTTGCAGCCTGTAGCAAAGTAAAAGGCAAACTTGCATAATTTTCCTGAAAATACAAAGGCTGTGAGAGCAGACAGCCATTTTCAACTACCTGACAACAACAGACTGGGCAGAGCTTCCAACAGCCTCCATGAGACCCCAGAGGAGAAATTTCCCAGTGAAAATCTCACCAGCCTACTCTACTTTCCAGGGAGCTAAATATTCAGCCTCCTCTGATTTGCTACAAACCTCGTACTGCTGAGTTCACGGTTCAATGACAGCTTTTCAGCCTCTTTGGTGCCTTTATCATTCATGTGTTTGATGTTCTGCTACCTCTGGAGCAGTCTAGTTCTATCCTTTATAACTCCTGCAAGCCCCAGGTGCCTGCCCTTAACACACAGCCAAGTCCATTAGAAAATTTAACACAACTGCATTTAGCCCTCTATCCCCTGTCACATGAGCAAAAGCCAGTACTCCCACTTTCAGAGGAGAACTAGGATGCACAAAGATTTAGGATTCTGCAGCTTGGAGGCATTTGGAGAGCATGCCATCCAGTTTGGGCACCAGAAGCAGGTTGCCTCGAAGTGCACCACCTGCTAATTCCCCTGTATGCTTCCTGACACTGCCCTATCTTCCTCACTCAGTGCCATGGTCCAAGCTAAAAGCATGGGCACGGAGGTGGGGCCAGCAGGGTCACCTGGAGCAGTGGCAGTGCAGACAGGGTCACTCAAGGTGCTGTACAGGCCGTTGGCAGCATCATCAGCATCTCCAGCAAAGAGCAGGTGCCGCTCAGGGGGCTCACTGGCCAGCACATGCAGCTCCTCCCACCTGCCAAGCAAGGGACAGGTCAGCTGCTCAGTCTCCCCCACAAAGAATTAAGAATCAAAACCAACCCTGTGCAACAAATAGAGAGTTGATGCAAAACCATGGCACTCTTCAGTTTCCAAAATCCTGGCATGTTTAGTCTCAGGCAGTAGCGTAGCTCTACTCAGTGGAAGTTTCCTTTATCAACTCTAGTGCTCCTCCTACATCAGCCACCAAGTCAGTGTTTCCTCCATGCCTGCATTGCCCTGCAAACTCCCTTTTGTCATGGTTTAAGTTTGGTATTCCCAAATTTAGTGGTCTCACTGAAACCAGGTCTACACTTGCTTCCCCTCTAACCTCCAGCTGGAAACACGAAAGGCAAAGATCATGGATTGAGGTAAGAACAATTTTTGAGAACAGAAATGAGATGAGAAATCAAACAGTAACAGCAGCAATAACAATATTAATAACAAAAGGTGTAAGACAAAATCAATTTACTTGGAAAGTTTGTCTCAATACCGACTGTTTTGTCCACCACCCTTCCTCTCTCTGAAGGGAGAGAGTCCTTTTCCCCTGCCCCTGGCAATGACAAAATGGTATGGATTATCTCCTAGACACACCTACAACCACACCCGCCCCCCCAGCTACAGAAAAAAAAAAAAAAAATTACTCTGTACTCTGCTCTGGCAAAAACTAGGACACCTTTTCTCTTTCCAAAATTCGTATCTAGCCCAAGATGACCCATCACTCACCAGGACTTGCCATTTGGCTAGCTGGGTGTCTACTTCCCACTCTGGAGAGTTTCCTACCTTGGAAACTTGATTCCCACTGCAAAAACTATGATGTGTCTTTCCTTCACCTGCATTGCAGGCATTGCAGTGCTGCCCTGGGACTTTCCATCTGAAATGATGATCAGGACTTCAGGGACACTTGAGTTTCTGCCACCAGGGAAACCCTTATGAAGAATGTACTTCAGAGCCTGACCTGTCTCTGTGCTCCCACCTCTAGAAAGCAAGGAGATATAATCAGAAAAGAAAAAAATCAGAATTTCTCCCCTGCTACTGAATTTACCATTGGGTTTCAAATTTTTACCCTCTGGTAATGGGAAATGAAGCCTATTTCTGCTTGTCGCCACACAACTTATCCATGGGGATGTCTAATCCTGTCATTCTTCTCATCTTCCTACCCACAGTTCCCATCTATTCACCCTGACCTCCCTCCTCTCAAACCCAGAGTGGTCTCCAAGAGACTTCCAACATACAGTGGAGTGTTTCTGCAATTGGTGCAGTATTACAGCTGGTGATGGGTCAGTAGCTCTGACCGAGGAAGAGGTAACCAGTCCGGAGAAATGGTCCCAAAAGGAATCACCTTCCCAAGGTCCAGTGTCTTCCCTCAGCTGCTGGCTAGGAGGGCCCGTGCAGAAGCTGTCAGCTCTTTAGTGATTATCAGCTTGTGATTTCAGCTCAGCTCTGCAGGGCAGTCTCCAGGCCAGACCAGAGAGAGACGAGAGGCCCGTGTAGCTGTTCCACACGAAGTAGATTTTATTGGTCCAGCGAAGGGGAGCCAGGGATGAGAGCTCTCTGTCACACAGGGGCAGAGGGCTAGCTTTTACAGGGATACGGGGGGTGGGTGCCAGAGGGTAAAGGCCAATGGGTTACAAAGGATCTGCATAGGGTCACCCAGAGAATTCTGGGTCTGTCTTTTCTCACCATGAGCAAAAGGTTAGCTGCCTTCCACGGGAGTCCTGCTGGGAGATTGTTCCATCTCCTTATCTCAGCAGACATCCCTCCAGGGCAGTGGCTGGGCATACCCCAAAGTGCAGTAACCAGAACTCTTGGTATATTTGACTTTTATTCCCAGCTTTGACAAATGTCTCTATAGCTTCTGTTTTCCATCTGGAAATCGTGCTCATTGTAGCTGTCAAAGGGGTGCCAGGTGTGGCCCTTTGTGACACAGGCGCCTTGTGTCAGGGCCCTGGATGATGAGGGACATTGTGGTGCCCGGAGGCCCTTGTGACACGGTGGAGCCCTGCCCTGCCCTGCCAGGGGGTATCCAAGGGGCGCGGGGCCCTGGGGAGCCAAGTCCCGCCAGAGCCGCTCTCGCGGGAGGAAGCAGCTCCCGGGATCCCTGTGCGCCGCACGACGTCAGACGTGAAGGAGGACAAGGTGAACCCCAACTCACAGCACCCCAGCCCCTTGCCCGGCTGGCTGCAAGACCAGGCCCTCAGTGGGCAGTGGCTGGGGGCAGGCGGCGGCTCAGGCCTGCCCCTGTCGGACACTGAGGAGGAGGGGGCCTTTGTCAACATGGACAAAGACTGGGAATACGACTCGGATCAAGAGCTTTCCCAGTGGGGAG
>NW_008236979.1:5083-5699 GCF_000691975.1 Corvus brachyrhynchos | reverse complement strand
AGGAAGAGGATGAGATATGCCAAGAATGGTCCCAGTGGCAAGAAGACCTGACATGCCAAGAGCTGTCCCAGTGGGAAGGGGAGGGACACCAGGAACTGTCTCCTTTGGAAGAAGATGTGCAAGGCCACCTGCACATGTACCAATGGGAAGGAGACAAGAGACTCCCCCCAGAGTTGCCCCAAGTGGGAGACAACAAGGACAAGGAGCTATCACAAGGAAAAGACTACAATGTCCAGGAGCTACCCCAGTGGGAAAAAGACAGGAGTGACCAAAAGCTGCCCCAGTGGGAAGGAAGTGTCAGCAGCCAGGGGCTGCCCCAACAGGCAGAAGGTGTCAGTTGCAAGATCTGGGACAAACCCTTGTACCCAGAGAAGGATGAGGATGCCCAGGAGGGGCCCACCTCTCCCAGCAGCGTGGGCACCCAGGTGGCAGGAAAAGCAGGCCCTAGGCTGCCCAGCGCCTCTCCCGCCCCAGGGAGTCCCACAGAGGATGAGCTGGCAGCTGCTTCTGCTCCAGCTGGAGCTGCTGAGGAGGAGGAGCCTCCCGAGCCTCTGCCTGCCGAGGTGGAAAAGGCACCAGCTTCTCCTGGCCTCACGGAGGAGGTGCCCTCGGCAGC
>NW_008236979.1:2143-3637 GCF_000691975.1 Corvus brachyrhynchos | reverse complement strand
GAGGAAGGGTCCAAAGGGGAAGCCTGCACTGAGCAGGAGCTGTCCCTAGAAAAAGACAGCAATGACCAGGAAGGGTCCAGAGGGGAAGCCTGCATTGAGCAGGAGCTGCCCCGAGAAGAGAGCAATGACCAGGATGTGTTCCAAGAGGAAGCCTGCATTGAGCAGGAGCTATCCCTAGAAAAAGACAGCAATGACCAGGATGTACTGCAAGGGGAAGCCTGCATTGAGCAGGAGCTGTCCCTAGAAAAAGACAGCAATGACCAGGATGGATTGCAAGAGGAAGTCTGCATTGAGCGGGAGCCGTCAATGACCAGCATGTGTTCCAAGGGGAAGCCTGCACTGAGCAGGAGCTGCCCCTGGAAGAAGCCAGGGACGATCAGGACGGGTCCCAAGGGGAAGCCTGCATTGAGCAGGAGCTATCCCTAGAAGAAGACAGCAACAACCACGATGTGTTCCAAGGGGAAGCCTGCATTGAGCAGGAGCTATCCCTAGAAGAAGACAGCAACAACCACGATGTGTTCCAAGGGGAAGCCTGCATTGAGCAGGAGCTATCCCTAGAAGAAGACAGCAACAACCACGATGTGTTCCAAGGGGAAGCCTGCATTGAGCAGGAGCGGTCCCCTGGAGATGCCAGTGATGAGCAGGAAGGGTTCCAAGGCAAAGCCAGCACTGAGCAGGACCCGTCTGTAGATGGAGCCGGTAGGTTTCAGGATGTGTCCCAAGAGGAAGCCTGCATTGAGCAGGGGCTCTCCCCAGAAGAAGCCGGTAGCTACCACACGCTCTCCGATTGGGATGAATCCATTGCGGAAGAGCTCTCCCTAGGAGAAGCCAGCAGCTACCTAGAAGTTTCTGACTGGGAAGAAGGCACGGAGAAAGGCCTTTCTCAAGGACAAGTCGGTAGCTCCCACAATCTCTCTGACTGGGAGGAAGACAGCGAGCATGAGCTGTCCTGTGGAGATGTCGGTAGCTACCAAGAAGTGTCTGATTGGGAAGAGTCCATTGGCCAGGAGGTTTCTGAAGAGGAAGACTCCGTTGGCCAGGAGGTTTCCAAAGGGAATGGCAAGAGACCTTCAGCTCAGTCCAGCTGGGAAAATGACAGTGACCGAGACCTGATGCAGGACAGCTGGGAACAGAACATCGGGGACAAGCCCTTGCTGCAGGAGGAGGACGAGTGGGATGGAGTGAGCCTCCTCGAGCTCCGTGAAGAAGACAGAGAGCTGGGAGGTTTGGCAGGAGGCAGGCTCCCAGTGCCTGCCCCTCGCGAGGCCTGGGTTGAGCATGGGCCATCTGAGCCGTGCCCCCAAGTGCCGCTCGGTGCCTCGCCTCCCCAGCTGGGAGCCCAGGCCCTCAGCCAGCAGCTGAGTCCCCGCAAGAAACGTCCCTCCCGCCTCGGGCGGGCGCTGCGGATGCTGCGCAGCCTATTCCGCTGCTCCTGCCTGGCGCCACAGCCCGAGGATTAGGGCTGCGGCCGGCGCCAGCCCGGGCCCCCTGGAC
>NW_008236979.1:0-953 GCF_000691975.1 Corvus brachyrhynchos | reverse complement strand
ATTATTATTATTATTATTATTATTATTATTATTATAACAATAATATCAAGTTAAAATACACATCCACACATCCTCTAGCATCACAGAAAGGTTTAATTTGGGAAGGACCTCAAATCTTTCTCTCCTTCACAATTCTTGTTAAATAAAATCCACGTTAAATAAAATCTGTATGTTGTCATCATATGGTCTCATTTGAACCTTAATTTGGGCAGAGGCATCTCTCCCTAATCCAATCATAACAGTTATTAAATGAGTATCACTCTGCTTCATCTCATTGTTTCACTTCAGGCAAACCTGACAAATTTATCTCTTCCAGGGAGGGGGCATCCACAAAGCCTCTGGGAAACCTATGCCAATGCCTCCCCAGCCTCCCAGAAGAGAATGTCTTCCTGATATTTAATCCATATCTGTTTCACTTAAAGGCCACTGCCCTTTCTTCTATCACTACATATCCCTGTGAAAAGTCTCTCTCCATCATTCTTGTAGGGGGCCCTCTTAGGTACTGGCAAGGGTTCTAAGGTTTCCCTGGGGTCTTCTCTTCTCTAGGCTAAACAACGCTAACACTGCCAACCTGTCTTCAAAGCAGAGGTTCTCCAACCCTCTTAGGAACCCTCAGTCGCTCTCCTCTGAACTCATTCTAACAGGCCCGCATCCCTTATCCTGGGGCCCCCAGACACAGAGGTAGTGGTCCGGGTGAGATTTCAAAAAATGGACTAGAGGGCCACAATTACCTCCCTTGACCTGCAGCTCTTTGCTCCTTTCCATGCAGCTCAGCCCACGGGTGGCTTTTTGGGCTGGCAACGCTGAGCTGCTCCTCCATCAGCCCCCCCAAGTCCTTCTCCTCAGCCCCTGCCCCACTCAGCTTCCTGTCCCCTGCAAACCCTGTGCTGAGAGGGAGCTCCATCCACTCTCTGTGTCACTGGCAAAGCCATTCAAGAGCCCCAGGGCCAAGG
>NW_008236978.1:0-381 GCF_000691975.1 Corvus brachyrhynchos | reverse complement strand
CCCGGGACCCCAAAACCCCTTTCAGGACACCTCAGACCCCCCAGGATCCTGAACTCTGCCCCTCTTGGGAGCCCTCAGTACCCTCCAGCGCCCCGCAGCCCCCCCAAGTGACCCCACAGACTCCCCTGGGTGGGATGTGACCGACCCCACAGCCTGTCCCCCACGGGGCCAGGGCACTCCGCAGCCTTCCCTCAGCGTGGCCTTCACCCCTGTCCCTGTCACAGCCCAGGGCACACGGGGGGGGGACGGGGACAGGCCTGGCACTGCCCCCAGCAGCTGCAGGGGGCTCCGGACGACCCCTCCAACCCTCAGGGGTTGCTCGGCAGCTCCTGCCCCACAGCTCGAGGAGTTCAGGGCCGTCCCAGGCAGCAAAACGCGGCA
>NW_008236977.1:0-840 GCF_000691975.1 Corvus brachyrhynchos | reverse complement strand
CGTCGGGAATGGGATTGGGAATGGGAACGGGATCGGGAACAACGGGAATGGGATCGGGAATGGGAACCTTGGGATCAGGAACGGGATCGGGAACCTCGGGATCGGGAACAACGGGAATGGAGGAATGATGAGAATGGGATCGGGAATGGGAACATTGGGAATGGGATCGGGAATGGAATTGGGAATGATGGGACTGGGATTGGGAACGTTGGGAATGGGATCGGGAACGGGATCGGGAATGAGATTGGGAACGGTGGGAATGGGATTGGGAATGGGATCGGGAATGGGATTGGGAATGATGAGAATGGGATCGGGAATGGGAACATTGGGAATGGGATCGGGAATGGAATTGGGAATGATGGGACTGGGATTGGGAACGTTGGGAATGGGATCGGGAACGGGATCGGGAATGGGATTGGGAACGGCGGGAATGGGATTGGGAATGGGATCGGGAACGGGATTGGGACTGTCGGGAATGGGATTGGGAATGGGAATGGGATCGAGAATGTCGGGAACGGGATCAGGAACAACGGGAATGGGATCGGGAATGGGAACCTCGGGATCAGGAATGGGATCAGGAACGGGATCGGGAACCTCGGGATTGGGAACAACAGGAATGGGATTGGGAATGGTGGAAACGGGATTGGGAATGGGAACGTCAGGAATGGGATTGGGAACGGGATTGGGAAAGTCAGGAATGGGATTGGGAACCTCGGGAATGGGATTGGGAACGGCGGGAATGGGATCGGGAATGGGATCGGGAACGGGAACCTCGGGATCAGGAATGGGAACAACGGGAATGGGATTGGGAATGGGAACAGGAACGGCGGGGGGGGGGGT
>NW_008236976.1:5653-6002 GCF_000691975.1 Corvus brachyrhynchos | reverse complement strand
GTGCTCGGAATGTGGGAAGAGCTTCAGCCAGAGATCCCATCTCATCCGTCACTGGACAGTCCACACCGGGGAGAGGCCCTACGAGTGTGGGGAGTGTGGGCAGAGCTGCAGAGACCGCTCCAGACTCATTATCCACCAGAGGATCCACACTGGGGAGAGGCCCTACGAGTGTGGGGAGTGTGGGAAGGGCTTCAGAGACCACTCCAGACTCATCAACCACCAGAGGACCCACACTGGGGAGAGGCCGTATGAGTGTGGGGAGTGTGGGAAGAGCTTCAGAGACCGCTCCAGAGTCATCGTCCACCAGAGGATCCACACTGGGGAGAGGCCCTACGAGTGTCCCGAGTGT
>NW_008236976.1:4673-5160 GCF_000691975.1 Corvus brachyrhynchos | reverse complement strand
GAGTGTGGGGAGTGTGGGAAGAGCTTCAGGCAGAGGTCCGGCCTGATCGTCCACCAGAGAATCCACACGGGGGAGAGGCCCTACGAGTGTCCCAAGTGTGGGAAGAGCTTCAGCAAGAGCGCCAGTCTGATCGTCCACCAGAGGATCCACACTGGGGAGAGGCCGTACGAGTGTGGGGAGTGTGGGAAGAGCTTCAGCCAGGGCTTCATCCTGATCAACCACCAGAGGATCCACACCGGGGAGAGGCCCTACGAGTGTGGGGTGTGTGGGAAGAGCTTCAGCTGCAGTTCCAACCTGACTGTCCACCAGAGGATCCACACCGGGGAGAGGCCCTACGAGTGTCCCCAGTGTGGGAAGAGGTTTCAGACCAGCTTTCGTCTCCTCCGGCACCAGCGCATCTACACGGATGAGAGGCCCTTCCGCTGCCCCGACTGCAGGAAGGGCTTCAAGGAAAACTCCACCCTCATCAAGCACCGGCGCACCCACA
>NW_008236976.1:3496-4149 GCF_000691975.1 Corvus brachyrhynchos | reverse complement strand
GGGATCTTCCAGGGTATCTGCGGGATGCCGGCTTGGAGGGAGTTGGGGGTTCCTGGGAGGGACTTGGGGGTCGCTCAGGGCTTTGGGCACCCCAGGCCGAGCGGCTCCGGCTGCGCTGGGAGACCCTGGCAGAGGTTCTGCGGCAGCTGCTCAAGGACCCCCTGCCCTGGGCCTGTCCCCATGTCCCCCGTCCCTGTTCCCGGGGTCGCCTGTCCACGATCCCGCTCTCCCCGCTGTCACTCCTGCCCCCATTTATGTGTCCCCCCAGTGCCAGTCCCGTCCCGCTCCCATCCCGGTCCGGATCCCGTTCCCGGTCCCATTCCCATTGTCTGTCCCGTTCCCACATTCCCGGTCCCTTCCCCATTCCCGGTCTCACATTCCCGGTCCCGTCCCCATTCCCGGTCCCACATTCCCATTCCCACATTCCCGGTCCCATTCCATTCCATTCCCGTTCCCAATTTTCCAGTCCCTGCCCCGGGCCCCTCTCACCGGACGCCGCCGCCATCGCCCCGGCCCCGCCCACCGGCGCCCACCAATCACCGCGCGCGATCGCACCCGGATTTGCATAACCCCGCCCTCCCGGTGGCCACGCCCAGCACTGGCTGCGGCCGCCCCGGCTCCCCCCTTCCTCCCCGTTCCCTCCCACTGGTCCC
>NW_008236976.1:0-2251 GCF_000691975.1 Corvus brachyrhynchos | reverse complement strand
GGAGCCCCGCTGGGCCGGGAAGGCGGCCGGAGATGCGGCCGGAGCTCGGAGCTGGGGGTCCATGAGCAGCCCCACGCTGGGGAGAAGCCCCACAAGTGCTCGGAATGTGGGAAGAGCTTCAGCTGGAGATCCCATCTCCTCCACCACAGGAAAATCCACACTGGAGAGAGGCCCTACGAGTGTGGGGAGTGCGGGAAGAGCTTCAGGTGGAGCTCCCACCTGATCCACCACCAGAGGATCCACACTGGGGAGAGGCCCTACGAGTGTGAGGAGTGTGGGAAGAGGTTCAGACACAGCTCCAGCCTGATCCAGCACCAGCGGATCCACACTGGGGAGAGGCCGTATGAGTGTGAGGAGTGTGGGAAGAGCTTCAGGCAGGGCTCCAGCCTGATCCAGCACCAGCGGATCCACACTGGGGAACGGCCCTATGAGTGTGGGGAGTGTGGGAAGAGGTTTCCATGGAGCTCCGATCTCCTCAAGCACCAGAGAACACACACGGATGAGAGGACCTTTCGCTGCCCCGACTGCGGGACGGGCTTCAGGTGCAACTTCTACCTCGTCGCCCACCGGCGCAGCCACACCGGGGAGAGGCCCTACGAGTGTGGGGAGTGTGGGAAGAGGTTTCCGACCAGCTCTGATCTCCTCAAGCACCAGCGGGCGCACACCGGGGAGAGGCCGTTCGAGTGCCCCAAGTGTGGGAAGAGGTATCAGAACAGGTCCAGTCTCCTCCTGCACCAGCGGATGCACACCGGGGAGAGGCCCTTTGAGTGTGGGGAGTGTGGGAAGAGGTTTCACACCAGCACCTATCTCCTCCAGCACCAGCACATTCACACGGATGAGAGGCCCTTCTACTGCCCCGACTGCGGGAAGGGCTTCAAGCAAAACTCCACCCTCATCAGGCACCGGCGCGTCCACACCGGGGAGAGGCCCTTCGAGTGTGGGGAGTGTGGGAAGAGCTTCAGGCAGAGGTCCGGCCTCATCATCCACCAGAGGATCCACACCGGGGGGAGGCCCTACGAGTGCCACCAGTGTGAGAAGAAGAGCTTCTCACAGAGCTCTAACTTGTCCCGACACCGACGGAGGCACCGCTAAGGGAAGCGCCGCGAGTGCCCCGAGTGCAGGAAGAGCTTCGTGCGCTGCTCCAGCCCCCTCCCCCGTGGGAGGATCGGCGTTGGATGATCCCCAGTGACCCCCGTTGGGCAGAGCCCCGGAGATCCGTGGTGCCGCTGATCCGTGTTGGGAAGGCACCAGGCTGGGGGGCTCCACCTCTTCCTGGCTCCCTGTGGGCACCTGGACTCATCCACCGATGAACATCTGAAATCTGTTGGGGAGAGCAGATTTGTCGTCTTCCAACCTCAGGAAATCTCACCTTTTGCGTCTTTTGGTGGCATCCAGCAACGCTGGATGTTCTTGGAGGTCTTCTCCAACCTAAATCCATCGTTTTTAGTCTCTCTGGCCCACGGGCGTCTTCCACAGCCATATGGGGGTTGATTGGGGCAAAACCCACGATTTTGGAGGCATTGGGGTGGAAACCCCTCCAAGAAAGGTTCTTCCCACCCACCCAAGCACGTGGGTGCTCAGCTGGCACGGACACGGAAATCCTTTTGGTTTGGCCTTCGTTCTCTTTCGTTTTCTGTTCATCCGTTCGAAACACCTGAAACTGGGCTAAAAATAAAGATGTCAAACTAAGACGTGGATGGGGACATGGGGGGACATGGATGGGGACATGGGGAACACATACGGGGACACAAACTGGGACAGCGCCGGTGCCACCACGGTGCCACCACCATCGTCTCAGCCATGGCGAAGCGCTGCCCAATGCAGTTCTGTTCCTGCCACCACGTCCCCGCTGTCACCACCGCGTTGTCCCAGCTGAATATCACCACCCAGCAGGGTGTTCAGCTGGTGACAAGTGGCCCAGAAGCGGGTGACAGCCACCAGGGTGTCCCAGAGCCGCCACAGCTGCAGGGCCAGCGCGGAGGTGCCCAGGGCCACTGCGCCCAGGGGACCTCAGCCTGGGGACAGGGCAAGGGTCAGTGTCAGCCGTGGGGTCACGTGGCCCCGTGCTGGGTGTCACTGGACACGTCCTGGTGGCAGCGGTGCGGTGACATTGTCCCCCTGATGTGTGTCCTGGTAGCATCGTGATCCTTCCCCTCCATGTGTCACCGTCCCTGTCCCCTTCCGTGTGTCCCCATCTCCTTCCATGCGTCCCTGTCCCTTTCCATGTGTCCCCGTCCCCTTCCGTGTGTCC
>NW_008236975.1:0-334 GCF_000691975.1 Corvus brachyrhynchos | reverse complement strand
GTATAATTTGTCTCAACCAATTTTATCCTGAGATTAGGTATAATAATTTATACATATTTGAAATCCTACAAATATGTTCTAACCTTCCCAGTTCTGCCTCAGAAGGCCTCAAAATTATTATAACCTGGCTAAATTTTTTTTAAATTTTCTAATTAGTGAATTAAAGAATCTTGACAAAAAAACAAGCAAATGCTACATGAGAAATTATTGAGTCCCCCTTCCTAAACCAAGAAGATTACAGAAAAGCCTTCTACCAGCTCTCAAAATAATGTGCTGTTCAATCTCATGCCATATGTCTTACGAGGGTATTTTAACTTTTCCTCACCCCTCCTAT
>NW_008236974.1:1070-1420 GCF_000691975.1 Corvus brachyrhynchos | reverse complement strand
ACAAGGTGACTATGGATGTCTCTACAGTACTAGTGGGAAAAAATCCCTGATTTTTATGAGATTAGCCCCTATGTAGTGAGGAACACAGGCCAGCAATTATTGCTGTTTAATCCAGAATGGTCTCTTAAGCATGTCGAACCACTAATACAAATTAATATTTCTGAGATCCAACCGTCCTGCTCCCCTTTAATACAAACACCTTTTTAACGTGGACAGCCTGGCTGCAAAAGCAAACACCCCTCAAAGGCAGAATGCAGAGAGACCTGACTGGCATGCTGGGAACAGGACTGGGATGCCTAAACAGAATCGATTCAGAGATACTGATGAATAAATTGGCCACGGCAACCAGT
>NW_008236974.1:543-1000 GCF_000691975.1 Corvus brachyrhynchos | reverse complement strand
AAAATACTCCCAGACTTCGCAAAGACCAGCGACCTGGACCACAGACTGATACTAAACACACTTGGTGTAGCTCAAGACAATGTATCATTAGCCCTTAGCTGCATACAAGCCCAATTATGGATGCAGTCAACAGCTTCCTTAATTATAAGAGAAGGAAATGAAGGCGTTTTCCCTATTGAAATCTGAGAAGCCGTTTGGAATAATGCTACTAAGTTAGAAAAAAAGCTCCAATCCTAGTGGACCTTGGAAAATGTCACTTATGACCCAATGACTAACATAGCTACTGCCTTTGTGCTTACTATTTGTAATGCCACAGTTTATGTAATTCATCCTATGGTTGCATTGGGACTAAACTATGAAGGGACAGTTTTTTACCCCTCTGAACACAAATTATCGGCTCGGACCGTAAGAGAAAAATGGCAAACAGTAAATTTAGAATCTTGCATCACACGGGAAC
>NW_008236974.1:0-282 GCF_000691975.1 Corvus brachyrhynchos | reverse complement strand
GTTGTGTCTCATCAATTGATAAGGTCTAACTACACCATATACCATATATTGCTTCCCACACCTATTGGGATAGACCTCACATTAATAAAGCAATTAATGAAACATCAGGACCTAATTGAGATTGTAGAAGAAATCCGAAGAAGCTGGAAAGAGACCTTAGTCACCATCCATCATGACACACAAGAAATAAGCAGAATCTTGCAAAGAGTAAAACAAGATGCAAGTCATATCTGGTGGGACGCGCTTTTAGGGTGGTCACCTACCGCAACTGGCATTCTAAAT